>NW_009732374.1:3825-24286 GCF_000703405.1 Apaloderma vittatum | reverse complement strand
GATCCAGCAGGAGCAGCACAGGGTTAATGCCTGCCAAACCTCTTCCCATTGACTCCCTGCAGGCCTGAAGCTGGGCATGTATTAATTATCTTGGTCAGTTAATTAAGCATCCTAAATTTTTTCCTCCTACTGAGGCCTTTCCTACCATTTTAGAGAAACATTTAAATGTGCTAATGGCCCATTCCTCAGTGCCCCCAGCCTTTTAAACTTCAGGCTGCTACAGACTGCTCACAGGAGGGAGGATGGGGAGACAGGGCTGGCTTTTGCAGCAGATTTGGGGATTATCACAGCCCTGTGAGCAAATTCAGAAGTACACATATCTACAGTTAACTAATGAATACGTTTCAGCAACAGAAGAACCACTTTTTGCCATTAGTTGAAGGAAGGAGAAGAAAAAAAAAGAGTTGATTTTTAAAGCAACTTCTTTAAGGGAGGAAGGGAAGTGATGGGTGTTATGCAATTGCAATGACATAAGGAAGGAGCTCTGCCTCGTCTCAAAAACAAGCAAGAGGTAAAACAATGCTGATATCCTCCCTAAGTCACTGAAAGCAAGCTAACTAATGCACACTACATCTTGTAGAAACTCCCAAGTTTTTCCTTTTTCTGCTCTCTCCTTTACAGAGAAGAGCATCCCTTTAGGGCACCGAGGGAGAAAGACTCAGGAGGAATACCACACCCCTGAACTTGGGGCTGGCCGCATGCTGCCACACCACATCCCTAACACAGGGCAGAGACTTCGCTATTCCACACCACATCCCTAACACAGGGCAGAGACTTCGCTATTCCACACCACATCCCTAACACAGGGCAGAGACTTCGCTATTCCACACCACATCCCTAACACAGGGCAGAGACTTCACGGTTCCTTGCTAAAAGCCCCACACAAAGCTTGTGCTGTCGTCAGATGGCAACGTAGGAGAGCCAGAAGTTTGTGCCAAGACACTGGCTGGGGCGGGGGAAAGAAAAAGGAGAAAATAAAAAAAAAAAAAAAGGAAAGAAAACAAAATAGTCACCCACACAGAGCTGCCTTTCTTTGCAAGCTTGCCAGCAATGGAAAGCTCTGTGATGTGCCCTGAGACAGCACCTGAGCACCCCAAAAGGACCCAAGCAGGCGGCTGCTTCGCCTCGGCTGCATGGGTTCTCCTGCAATGTGCACTTTTTAGGAAATCTTTGAAGACAAAAGCAGCAATCCCTTTCCCTGAGCACAGAAGCTGACACTTTTGAAGCTTTTCTCTTACTAAAATTAAAATTTTCACAATAACTCAGCTCGGGGAAAACAAAGAGAAACCTCGACAGTAGCACATTTGTAATGCAAGGCCTGGGCGAAGGCATTTCAGGCAGTCGCAGCCTGAGCTCCCTGGGAAGGCGAGCTAGAAGAGAGCGGGGGACACGGCTGACACGCGAGATGGGTTCAACAGGATGAGACCAAACATTGGAGGAAGCCAGCCCCACATGCACAAACACTACAGCATTGGTATTTTCAGGAGAGGTCTCCTTGGGAAATAGGAAAGTGAGCAAGAATAGGTGAAAAGAGAAACTGTTGATTATTTTCAACAATCAACAGGTGATACAAGAGCTGTCAGTCCATGCCCACTGTGGAAGCTACGTGCAAGCTCTGCCAGGACAACACCTAGCAAAGCCCGTATCTATCCGTAGCTCTGCTCCAAGACACTACGCAACCTGGAGCTCCTCCCCTCCCTCGCTCATAACTCTGCTTCAGCAGCAAGATTTTTGAGACATTCTGTCTCTATAGCACCTGGGAGAACAGGGTCAGGGGATATCATCTCAGATATTATATTTTCCATAATAGTAATATTGTGCCCAGCTATCTCCCACCCTGTGTTCTGTCACAGGGTCTGACAGTTTGGCCAGAAATCCAATTTATTTCTTGATAGCTCCTACCTTTATCACAGAGGGCTGCTCTCTTTGAACTACATGCAGTAGGTGACTCCAACCATTTCAGGGGTTCTGAGGAAACTCCTTAAAAGGTCAATTAGCCCAACATGGGACTGGAGAAGAGTTACAACCCTCTCTAGTACAAGAGAGGTTCTTTTACCTGGATTGTGACTGGGCTGAGATTGGGCTCTGCAAGTGCTTTGCTGCAGAAAGCTGGGCATGTGGGGCAAGTTGCCTTTTTACAAGCAGGCAAGATAAGAGATAAAGGCAAACCAGCACAAAGAAAGAATACTATTGTCCTTATTTATCCTCTGCTTACTTCTGAAGGACTAAGCAAAGACTCAGACTACATTGTAAAAGCCAACAGCCACCAGCTACAACCAGGACCAGGCTTGCAAAACCATCCCAGACACAAGAGGAGAAAACTCAAAACTCCCCAAAGGATAAATGCAACAGGACTCACTGAGCAGCTTCACAACCACACATGTCCAAGAGCTCAAGGTCCTCCAGCCTCCCCTCAGAGCACCCCTAAGCAGGGGTGCAGCAGGCTTTTAAACCAAAAACACTCCTCCCTTAACAAACCCCAGACCTCAGGTTGTAGCTGATGGTAATTGAAATCTGTTAGTGTGACCGCCTTCAGCTGCAGCCAAATCTCAGACCTGCTGTATTGCCAAACCTTTTGTCAGTTCCCCAACTGCTTTCACAGTTTTTCAGAGGCAAATGTGTAGCTCTCATGGTTATGGAAAATCTTGGTTCAATGACACTTAATGGACTCAAAAATGCAGAAAGACAAGAAACAACACCTCAGTGAAAAATCCTGGCTTGCGGTGCTTTTCCTTAAAACCACTGACTTAGTTTCTACATGATTTAGCTCATAATGTTTGAACATAAGAAAAAGCCAAATACGGGGGAGGGGTGGAATCCAAACAAGGGCAAGATGTTGGCAGCATCCTTTGTTCTTAGGTTCTCCCCAGTTTTGTGTCCCCTGTGGTCTCCCTCGAGCTCCGACCACGCTGTGGAGCTGCAGTCATTGCTCCCTCCACAGAGGCAGGAACAGCTGCTGAGGCTCAGATACACTGGCTATTCATGCCCTGTATTCACTAGAGGACTTTTTTTTCATGGTTTTGTGCCTTTTTTGGGGGTCTTAATGAGGAATGAGGAATGAGGATGGAGACATAAATGTGTTGGGTGTTCTTGTCATCGGTTTGGTTTGGCCCTGTTTAGCACTACTTGTAGTTGGGACTTCAGCTCCAGCCTTAAGACATCACCTTGTTCTCTAGACAGCCTGTTGAGGTTAGAAATCTCACTTTTTTGTGAGTAAATACTCATGGTAGCAAGGGAGGTAGAAAAAAGTGAACGCTGAGAACCTTCAGCTGGGAGAAATGAGAATGTGAGTCCTAAATGCTGAAACACTTGCAAGAAGGGAAAGGAGGATTATGATGGACTGTAATACCTTTTTCTGGTTTTTAATCTTTTGCTGCTTGTACAACTAGACTTTGGCTTTGTCTGTTTTTTGAATGCCAGGGCTTGATGGCACACATCAGTTTGCTGTTCTTGGTAATGGGCGGGACAAAACGTACCACTAGTTTTCCTTCTGTGCACAGTCTGACACTCTCTAGCCTTAACTGCTCAGCAAAGAGCAGCCCTACCAACACGATGCTTTACTTAGTGCAAGCAGATATTTAACTATTGATTTAGAAAGAACAGCCATCACGTATGTATTTCCCCTCCTAATTTTATTATGAGGAGTACCAAGTGGCCTGAGATTTGGAAACAGGACTCAGGAGGTGGCAGAGCTTAAGCTCATGGCCTTACTCTGAGAAGGGAAACCCTGAATTAATTCTTACGGGTTTTGGTGTTTTTTTTTGCCTAAGGATGGTAGACTGAACTCTTAAGTTTTAAGAGTTTCAAGCATTATTGACCTTTATTTGCAAATGGTATGAGACTCGCTGCAGGCACTGGGTTTCCATTCCTTCATGCTCTGAGCTTTTCCTGCTAAGTTTACAGTGTAAGGACAGATGGACTTTCTAAAGGCGTTCGGCACAGTAACTTTGGCTTTCATCATCCCCCCAAATCCACAATCAAATGTAATGAGCTGGCTATTAGAAAGACACCCCAAAAACAGGAGAAACTCGTGCAAAGATGCATCTTGCACCAATGGGCATCTGTGCTGTCCTGGGCATCTTTTTCAGTTCTAGGAAATTAAAAAAATTAAACAAATCACAGAACATGCTTTAGAAATGCCATGCTCAGGCTGTGGAGAGACAGCAGAGGCTGTGTATTTGCAGTGTCCATTTGCTCTGCTGAGCTGCAGTGGTGGAACCCTCGGGTTGCTTCACCCAGTGCTGGGGTACATGCAAAATAACCCCAGTGATTTATTTCACTTTTTGTGAAGCGCAGGATTTGTTTGAGCTCTCTCTTGTCCCAGCCAAGCCCAGCAAACTTGTTGAAATGGGTTTTGTCCACTCCTGCCCACGAAAAGGGGAGATGAACACCATCCCATGATGACTCGCTTGCTCACTGAGCACCATCCAACAGCAGCTGCGTTCTTGAACGTTTACATTATACTTCATCTACTGGAATAACCAGCAGTTTGATTATTGCCACAGTTAACTTTATTATTTGAAACATATAGCCAAGCTGAAGAGATGTGAACAGGTCTCTGGTTAACACTGATAAAATAGCTTAGGGAAAAAAAAGATCCCCTCCCTCTGTCCTTTCACCCAACCTGTTCCACTTGTCAGGATGTTCTCCCCACTCATCCCACGCCCAACCCATTATTCTTCAATTCACATTTCAAAGGCTGCTCTTTCTGAGCCCACTCCCAACATTACACAGGCTTTCAAGTAGCTGAGTCTCATCTTCATCCCCACCAAGGTGCTTATAAAGGGAGCCTGAGGAGAAAAAACGGCTTTGTTGGCAATTCTGCCTCCAGAGCTGCTGCCCCTTCCCCATTTTCCTGCCACACCTTGTTAAATTCCTGCAGGAAATTGCCTGTTTCCCTGGGGGCCGGCTCTCCAGTGCCATACACAAATGCAGAATGGGGATTAAAAAATTTATATAGTCTCACCTGGCTGTGTTTTCCACCTGCCTGCTCTGGGAGAAGGGACTGCAGAAAGTGTAGGGCAACAGACCCAGGATGCAGCTCTCACTTCACGTATTTGCAATCAATGAGAGGCAGGAACCTCTTGAGAAGGTAACAAAGACTGAGGCCCTGAGTAAAAACCCCACAGAAAGAGGCATTAAGACTCATTACTGACCTCCAGGATTGCTCCTATGGCAATGGGGAATGACGGAGCAATGTTTTAAAGGTAGTAATTTTGTAAACACGTCCTCTTCTGCCTACAGAAGTAGCACATCCCTAACTGTCCTGCAAAATCCAATGGCTGGTGTAATTAAACCAAAGCCAGACTCAACTAATTTGACAGTCAAGCAGTTTGGATTTAAAATATTCTCTTGAAAAAAAAATGCACTTTGCTGTTAAGAAGAAGCACATATGTTTATGTATGGATAATGAGCCTTGCTGGCAAGGACAATTAAGTTTCCTGTAAGCATCTGTGGTCATTCTCCACCCGCATTTCAGAGGGAGGCTGCCTGTAAAATATTTGCCATCCTCTAAGGTAATTGTACCATCCCTTGTACTTGGCTCTCACGGCTGCTACAGTGATTCTATAGAAGATTATTCCTTGCCATTTTCCTGACACGCCTTCCTATCTCAAAGGAGGATGGCATTCATCGCCCAATGTTAAGTATATTTTATCTTTATTCTCCTTTTACATCGTATTTCTGCCTTGGACCTAGTCTTACCTTTAGTAATAAAATAAGTGCAACCTAAAAGATTGGATTGCCAAGTACAATGGCAATATATCTAGTAGCAATTTCTTTCACCCAGATTTTTTCCAGCTTCTTGATTTGACCTCATCACATGTCCCAGCAGTCAGGGAGATAGTTCATGGGGTGAGAAAATTCAGTGAGTGCTTGATGGAAGTTTTTTCCATGCAAAGGGGGGCTGAATGTAGCCCACTCTGCTCATGGGCAAGAGGTCCAAAGCAGGTCAGGTGTCCTCACCCATCTTTGCTGCCAAAAATAACCACATTTCTGGTGAGAAGCTCTTTTCCCTGCCCCTGAAAATAAACAATCTTGTGCAGCAAGGAACTGCAGCTCTGCAGAAGGAGACCACTGTGCTCAGCTTTCCTACTGCTCCCAGGGTAGGGTAGAAGATTTGTTGCACCTAGACCAAAAAATGCATTAGCTGATACTACTTTTTTTAATTTTATTTTTGTTTAAAAATCAAGCTTTCCCAGCACCTAGATGGAGCCAGTGCATCATCAGTGTGCACTGAGGCTTTGCTCAGACTCAAGCTGTTTGACACCTTTCTCCACCCAGTGAGTTTGCTGAGCTCTTCTCTGCCTTCCCAGTAATTCTCACTTGCTCTAACCCATAGGACTATACTGAAATATCTCATTTCACAAAGATGATGCATAGGCAAAAAGTTTTACAGTGGATTTTATTCTCATGATAGGACCCAACAGAGGAAGGTATTGTTTTAGGAGCCAGGCCTACCTTTGCAGGGTTAGTGATCCCCACTTATCAAGCTATACACACATCTTACCTAATGATTTAGAGATCAGCTGAACAGTGCATATCAGCTCTCTTGCTTTTAAAAATTTTTGATATATGCACATGCTTTTGGGGCAAAGAATAATCCCATATGCTCCTGAGGAATCCTCTTCCGAAAGTGTCTCTTCTCCAGTCACAGCTATTTCACAGTAATAGACTTTCGGTGTTAAATACAGGGTGATTTTTTCAAAGAAGCACACTTGGGAAAAATTACTTGGCTTCCATCTACTTACACCCATCTCCGCCCATTTCCCCGTTATATTTTTGGCATCTTTAATATGTGTCAAAGTCTCAACAGAAGAATAATAGTCTTGGATGAGAGGCTTGGGAACAGCAAGCAGAGCATGTTATTAAATGGCCAACTCTGCAGCATTGCACAATGAGAATCTGCACTCGCGGAGCAGGGCTATTTGGGACATGAATGCCAAGCAGTGCAGTTGTCTTCCTTTTTTTTCTTAAATTCCTTCTTTCCTAAAAGGAATTCTGTTATTTATTCACATTATGGAAGTTGAGGCTACCTTAAGCTCAGGTGAAAGCAAAAGGCAGCACTAAAATATCATTAAAAATGATAGAGGGTTCCAGGTCAAGTTGGCTATTGCAGATAAAGCTACTATCATCTCCCGTTAGTGACTGGGACTGAGAGCCAAGTGTTTTCATTACATACCAAGTAAGAAGTACTTTATAAATCACAATAACTCCTGACATGCAATAACATCCAGTCTTATTAATATAAACTGCAGGGATTTTTTTTTTTTTAAAGTCTGCTGGCAGTAAAACCACCCCTTCCATAAAACACTGGCATTCACACATGCCCTGCAGTTCCTTGCAGCACCTTTAAGCACTCCAAGATCTTCATTACTTCATACACAGAAAGAAAATAAAATAGAGTGGGATTATATCATTGCTTCAAAATACTTTTCCCACCTTTCCTTAAGTTGGAAGGTGCTGGCCGCAGGCACCCCAAAACCTGCGAGGTACCTGACTTAAAGCAGCCAGCACCACATGGTTTCTGCTGATGTACTTGCTAGTTTTAGCACCCTGGTATGCAGAAGGAATGCTCCGAATTAGGGCAGAAGAACATTGCACTCCATGCTTTCTTCTTTCCATTTAGAGACAGCTAGGTTTTGTTTGTATTGGAAAACACCGCATCTCCCTCTAAAGAGCTTCTTCCACGTAGACCATAGTGCCTTCCAATTTGGGAGTTAGATGTGGGGTCTCCTGTGCTGCAGAGAAAGGGCTGGAGGTTCCTGGAAAATGTCCAGGTCCCTTCTTTCCCCAAGGTGACAATGGGATAGCTCAGGTCCCCATTGCTGAGTGGTGCTGCGGCAGTCTGTGGCCACCAGGATCCCAAAGACTCCAGGTCCCTACCTTGCTGGCTCATGCAATCCCTCCTCCTCCTTCCCACTTACCTGGAAGCTCTTCTGTGTTCAGTGCCCACAGAACAAGGTTTTCCTCCCTACTGAGGGTCTGCAACTGTTTTCCTAATACAAATAAGCATCATCACAGGAGACATTGTATTCTTGTGCAAGGAAGGACACACGAGCTCCTGCAAGGAGGAAATCAGAACTAACCAAAGAGACAACAGGGATAAGAGGCAGCACCATGACCTCACTGGTCTTCCTGCATCCCTCCACCAGACAAACCATTTTTTGTGGTACATTCATACAGCAAACACATTGCCAAAGACAGATAGCACTGCAGTACCAACACTAGGGTAGAGAATAGCTCAGCGAGATACCTTTTTTCTCTCTTGCAAAAAAAGGGGGGAGGGGCTTTGAGGTTCCCCCTTTTCTAATTCAGGAGAGCACAACATTGTTGAAACGGGGAGGAGAAGAACATTGCTCCTCCAGATTAGCCAACACTGAAGGAAGTCAGAAAGCAATCTGAGCCCAAACTGAGCGAGCTCTCCAGCATACCAGAGAGCCCCACCACTACCAACCTGTCTGAGGAGTTTCTCTTGATAAAGTCTTTCATCAGACAATTTCTGACCAGCCCAGCTGCTGCCTTCCTCCCAAGAGCCTCACCAAAACCATCACCCCTGCTTAAACACACCTTGTATTATAATTAAAATGCTCATCAGGTATGATCTTACATAGTTTCATGCCAATGCACCACAGCTGGGCCTCATGCATACTAGCTCTGAATATTGATAAGGATGCAAGAGGAAAGACAAGCGCTGAGCTTCTGGTGTTTTCAAGCGACTTTTGAGGAGATACGTCAGGAAGGGCAGGATGGCTTCAGAAGCCTGTTGTACTTTGCACCAAGAGCTGCCTGCTGTGCATAATGCCTTGAGGAGATGCTAGTGGGAACAGCCCTACTACCAGTTTGTAAAGAAATTAATTGCTTATAACTGGGAATGCTCCAATAAGGGCACTCTTACAAAACATAATTAGAAATAGTGCATCTGACAAAAAACTTCAACTTTTTGATGCACAACTGAAAGCCGCTTTGCCTGCTTTGCTGTGCAGGGATCCTCCCTAATGTATGCGCAGCCATACATAATTTCTCTGTTTCTATTAATTGCCACTGTCTCTCAGTATTGCATTTGGTTTGCAGCTTCAAGGCTTATTCCTCCCCCCGTTGATGGTTCCTATAACGTACTGAACAAGGGGCTCCTGAACGCCTCTTAAATGTTATCAGAGACACAGCGTTCAGATGCTGCAGCAGAGGCACAAACACTGTTATAAGCTTCATCTGTAATCTTTAAGGTGCTTTTTTGGCAGTTTATTCTTTCTGCTGCAGGAAATAAAGCACGTTTCCTATCTGCACCACGACGAAAGGAAGAAGATTTTAGTATTAATTGGATGAAAGAAACAGTGTGAAACTTAATAGAGAAAATAAATCTAGAAGAGGTGGAGAATTAAAGCATAAATGTCCTGTGGGTCTCCTAAAGAAAGCAAACGTTTACCTGCACCGAGTACGTGAAGGCACTTTCACCCAGTGACAAAACTGAGATCGGTGCGATACGCCCTCCTATAAATATCTGAGCTTCAGATAATTCTCCGGAGTGCTCACATGGTGTGCATTAGACACCCTCAGGTGATCGGTAGGTGTGGTTTGCCCTCAGCTGGACTTTCCCAGGCCCTGGGCAGGGCGGTTCCGCGCTGCCGACAGCAGGTGTCAGCATTGCCATTCCCCAACGGAGGCAGGGACAACCCGCCCTCCCCGCACCAGCCCCCCGGCTGCTTTGGGGAGGAGGGTTTCGTCGAAAGAGAAATAAGTGAAATAATCACACGCAGAAAATACGCAACAGATAGGCAAGAGCGTTTATTTTAGCTGTTCTGTGTTATTTCCAGGTGTTTTAAAAATTGTTCACGTTACCTAATGTCTTGAGATGAATGCAAAATACAGAGCAAGTCTCTTTTCCATTAGTTTAATGCTGTGCTGGATACTCTTTTAACAGTTTTTCACATCACATGACTGTGAGAAAGAGCAAACAAGAAATTGTTCTTTCTTCATTTGACCACGCAGCTCTCTTCCCCCTGCTCTTTACCCTTGAGGGCCGCACCAATACCTCTGTGCAGCTGTTTGACAGCCCAGGGTGGCTTTTCCCACAAACTCCCACACCTTGCAGGAAGCTGATTGCACTTATTCCTAAATCTCTGTAAACCTGCGGATGAAACACCCCCTAGCTCCATGCTCCCAGCCTGGTTCCCTGATGTGTACACCCTCTTGCCTGGTGCAGATGTATTCTTTGCTTTACATTAGGGTGGCAGCATTGGCCGCATGATGGGGATTCGCAGAGCCCCGGCTGTGCTGGCAGGAGCTGTGCACCCTGCATGAGCTATAGGTGCTGAGCTATAGGGGCTTTGCAAGCAAGGGGAGCGTGGGGTCTGCCCATGCGTGGGGAGATGAAGCAGTCCAGTAATGCACAGACCACCAGTCCTTGCAAAAGCTCCTCCAGAACTGATGTTTCAAGCACACTGACATGAGAAGTGCTGCTCTGGGATATTTTAGGGCATGAAGTGGCCCCAGGAAGCCCACGCGTAGCCAGCTGGTATCCACCAAGCTGAACCTGAGTGTGGTATTTGCCACAGTGAGGACACGTGAGCATACAGCCTTCTTGTCCCTGCTGTCCCTTCCTCTTTTCAGTGTCTTGGAAAGAGGACGGATGGAGTTTGGGGCCACAGAGATCCTGTTGGAGTGAGGGGCAGTGATGATAATGAAAGGGACTTTGTCCAGAGGGTGAACAAAAGAGCAAAGCAGAACAGTCATCTGGCAACTCTGTCTCCCTCCAGCCTTTCCTGTACTTCCTCAGGCATGGAAGGAGAAGGGGGATGTCTCGCAGGAGGAAAGAAGCTGGGCAAATGGAGAAGAACCAGAGACAGGATATAGCACTTATTTATGTGGGAGGTTTTAAAATCATGATAGAGTGCAATTGCTGGCAAAGATGAGAAAGGATCATTCAGAAGCCTTCCAGTACCTGAAGGGGACCTACAAGAAAGCTGCGGAGGGACTGTTTACAAGGGCATGTACCCATAGGACAGGGGGTGATGGTTTTAAACTAGATTTAGGTTAGGCATTAGAAGGAAGTTCTTTCCAACGAGGGTGGCAAAACACTGGCACAGTTGCCCAGAGAGGTGGTGGAGGTCCCATCCCTGGAGACATTCAAGGTCAGGTTTGATGGGGCTCTGAGCAACCTGATCTAGATAAGGATGTCCCTGCTCACTGCAGGGGGGTTGGACTAGATGACCTTGAAAGGTCCCTTCCAACCCAGACTCTGGGATATCTAAAATGAATGCTTTATTGGAGAGACTGACACATCCAAAGTCTTGCAGTCTTGCTCCAGCATGGCCTTGCTCTTGAGATCCTAAAGTGGCAATGAACTACTCTGTCAGAGCTGCAGAGCACGACAACATACTTATAATTTCATTTTAATTTATGCAGGTGTTTGCAAGCATGAAGTAGCACTGTTTATGAGCAGCATTACCCACTTTCTCTTGCCCTACAGTGGTTCACTGATGGGAATATCATTTGAAGATTGTCATCATCACCTTAAAAATGTACTCGCCAGCTACAGTTTTTGGAGCAGCTGACACTTTTTTTTTTTTTTTCACTCCAGATTCACAGAAACCACAACCCTTTGAACAGCGTGAGACAGTGTGTGTGGGATGAAAACCACAGAAGATCAGAATTTTCCATTATAATTACACATGATTGTTTGGACTGATCACAGCATCCTTCATTTCCGTGGTAATTACACCGGCCTTGAGCGCCATGTGCTGACATCCCGATGTCTTCCTGATACTCAGTAACCGCTTCTGATCAATGCTGATATGAATGAATTAAAGTTAATAATATTGCCTCCTAATAGTGCAATGGTTGCTGGGCTCTAATTCAATCCTCCCAGCTGAGAGCCAGCCCAGGCAGGTGCTTTCACTTTGAACGTGAAAAGAGACATGATTTAAGGCCCTGATGAGGAAGCTGAGATGGCTATTTTTTTCCTGGAAATGAGGGAGAAGAGGTAGCTGGTGACTGTATGTTGGAGATATGCTTTTCAAATACAGTTTTATTAATGGTTGTTTTAGGCCTTTTTGTTAGCGTGTTAAATACTAAAGAAAGGATTTTAAAATTGAAAGCTTTACTTGGTTTTGTCTTTCTGCAGCAGAAGGAAGGAAAACACTGACTCTACGTTTTAAATGGATTATGTTAGGATGGGTAGCTTTATAATGAAAATACATGTGTAGCAGATGAAGTCTACACAAAAATGTTTTAAAAGCCCCATATATGTGTTTGTACTACTCTTGAAGCCTGGGCCCTGAGTTCACCCATTGTCTTGAACTGTGTTCACATCACTGCAAAGCAGATGCTAAATCTAATTTGTCTTTGCTCTACATGAGTGAAATTAAAAGCCAAGGTACTAGTGAAAATGACAGTACAAGACAGCTGGCAATGGCTCCCGTTCCTGGCTTGTACTTTCCTTCTGGTTAGGTCCCTTTGTAAACTGACGAAAGATATATCTTTGCAAATCATTTTCTGGCTTGCACATGTGTTTAATTAGTCTCCAGTCTGCATAAGGAACTGCAAGGAGAAAGATAATTATGCAGGCTTCGTGCTGTTTTGAGCTCTTGTGCTTTGCAATTTCTTTTCCAGTGTTCAATTAAAAGTTAAGCACTTTTTGAGGCTATCCAAGTAGACAGCTATTGATTCTTCATTCTGTAGCAGAAGCCCTTCTCGTAGTTTGTCAATATGTGAAGTTGCTGGTTGGGAGAGAAACTGGGTAGCACAACATCATTGAGGAAACACTATAACAAATTTAAGGTGTGAGCTACAAGATGGCCTCATGTTTAAGACCCAAATATCTAATAATTTAGAAAAGTATTTTTTTAAAAAGCATTACACTTTTTTGTTAAATAAAAGGACAATTTGTGATGTGTGGAGAGTTTTGAAAAGATCTTACTATATGAGCCAGTGCACTGAAAGCTGGTGTAAGGGAAAGGGATTTTTAGGTCTGTCTATTCTTGGAGAAGGTAACCAGAGGATCTATGGGTCGCTCAGGAAAAGCATTTCAACACCCTTTACCTATATGCACAAGGCAGTAGTAAAATAACGTGTTGTATGGTAATCACTCTGACAGCTCCCTGGTATGGACAAGAAACCTGAATAAAAGTGGTTCTTGGACTCTGTGGTTCTGCCTGGCAGGGATTGGGGCTGAATCACTGATGTTTTTTCTGTAGAGGAGTAAATGCTGCAGGGAGGAGAGGGCACCATGTGCCTTAATGCACGATTTCACTGCCATATATATCTTTACTATATGTACTGCTTACCTGCTTTAGAGGAACGACGTGTTGCATTATGGATTTGCTGTCTCCCCTTCAGCTGGGGACAACATACATGTGTCCTCAGTGGCCATGGTTTAATGCTGTCCCAGGAGACATCCTGATGTGAAACACCTGAGAAGATTAGGGATGAAAATTGCAAATGTTTGCTTTCTGCTATTAATGGCTCAATAACGCTTAGTCTGTGGAAATCTGTTTGTCAGGAAGACGAAACCTTTCATGAGGATCTAACCCAAAGCCCATTCACCTTCATGGGATTTTTTCCCTTAACAGATCTTGAATTTTCCCTCTAAAGGAACAGCCAACACACTATTAGAGGAATTGACACAGTTGGAATATAAATTCTCTGTATAGAAGATCTTTATGCAGTAATTGCCAAGGAGTAACAAGAATGGTTCAGACAAAGAATATAAATATCCCTGTTAGGGGTGCTCATTCCTACTGATACAATTACAGAAAAAGCAGGGAACTTTTATGGGCAAAGACAACAGTTCTCATACAGGCTATCAGCATTGATAATGCCACATGGCTTAATGGTGACGAAGTCAAGTGGTCCTTTCTGTAAGTGTCTTGATGGGGAGATCCTCTGTTCTACCAGTTTTTCACATTTGATCCACTGGACATTGGCTGCTCCTCACAGAAGCTGGGTACAAGCTTTGGCATCGAAACCAGATGAGCCTGGTCCAAGCTTTGCTTAGTTCTTCCTCCTGGACAGCTTTAAGGAGGATGCAGAAAGCAGCAGCTCTGGCCGGGGGAGCGGAGAGGCTGCTATGGAGAGTCCTGCTTCTTCAGGAGGTTCCTCTTGCCCTCCCATGGTGGAGACATAAGTAGGACATAGATATGAGCTGCTTATAACATCATTTTAGACCTACATTAGCATAGCTCAGTCAGTCCTAATTAGCTGTGACCAGTGGAAACATAAAGCTGACACAGTACAATGAAAGAAATGTAACTGAATACATGCCTAGGAGGAAGCTTGCCTCAATACCACTGTAGGCAACTCTCTCTTAATTAACAGATTTATGGTGCAGTGGGTGCATGATGAATTGAGATGTTGTGGTTAACTGTGGTGAACAAAGGTCTGTCACAAGAACTGGTAGCTCCATAAAACTATAGTTGCAATAAAATATCATCGTGCTTGACTCCAAGGTGGACTAAGCTACAAAGCTGAGATCTACAGTTACACACGTGCAAGAACAGATGTTCAGACATGGAGGCTGTGGCTGACTTTACAAAGTCCACCTGTGAAGCCTGTACCCAGAGCTGGTTTCCAGCTTTCAGTGTCAGTCCAGACTGGATTTCCAGAATTAAGTTTTTGGTCCGTTTGTACTGGTGCTGCTGTCCTACCCAGACATGGGGACCGGTTTCATCAGTAGTTTCTCAATGTTGAGAATCACTGCTACTTGTTAATATTATTTTACACCAATGGTAGCATTAACCAAATGCTAGTTAAGACGTGGTGTTCTGTGTGATAATGAAACCAGTAAAGTGTTTTAATGGTCACCACGCTTTTCATATATGGACTGCCCTCTTCCCTTGAGGGTATCAGGGAATGGCTGAAGATTTCAGACTTTCATCAGAGTTGCTATTTAACACAAATTATTTTTCCTGTGTAATCTAATTGACAAAATTTCAGCTGCTTCATCTGTACAAAGTAAGGTAACCCATGGGATATATTATACAGGTGTAAGAAACGGGTTCTCTGCACTATCTTGATATATTTCTAAAAGAGATTCATGCACAAATTAGGAGAAAGCACTTAACCGTGTGTTATGAAGTATGGCAAATCTCATTTAAAAACGGGGCATGAAGAAAGGATTGCTGACATCAACGTTAGCTTTCTTAACCTTAAATTTGTTTGCAACATCATATTATTGCTATTGCTAGTTTTATAAGCCTTTTTCAAATCAATGTGCCCTCTGGCTGTTGAAAAGAAAACAATGAGTAGCTTCTGAGAAGCCAGTAGTTTAACTTGTGATGAGCGCCTGTGAACGAATGATGGACTTTATGGGCTCTGTTATTAGATCCAGTCCAGCTCCACTTTATGTTGGTAAGAAAACCTCATCTGATTTCACTGAAGTTTGGGCCAACAGGTGGTTTCCTTTAGCAGTAAATAAAACCAGTTGGTGATGTCTGCATGCATGGTATAAACAATGGTTTTTAAATTGTTTGTTCTACAGTCAACATGTCTCACTAGGTTCAGTGGGTGCTTGTTAGAGACAGAGCCTTGGGTTTAAAAAACGGACTAAGAAGGTAATTACTTCTTTCTGAATTATTCACTGGGAATCTTCTGCTTGTAAATGAGACAAATGTCTTTGACACATGACCTGACCACATGTCAGTCTGAGTAATTGCTGGCTTGCTGCAAAAGCATGGGGCATGGGCTAAGGAGGGTGAAGTCTTGGCAAGATGTTTTGCCAGCTGGAGTGCAAAAGAAAGACTGTCCAGGTTTAGAAGTGTTCCAGCTGACGGGACACCAAGGGTCTGACGTCATGTGAAGCCTACCAAGACAGCTGAAGACAGATGTATGCTTCACACTGTGGCACGTATGCATGCTCCCTCCTGAACATAGAGGGATGGAGAGAAGTAGGAGGAATTCCATATCTAGACAGATATGATACTTCTGCAACAACTCCAGGTCACTCAGAATCCAACTTCATGTGTAAAGATCTCTTTGTCCACAAAGTTGTTCTTTTATTTTTTTTTTTAAGCAAGTGATCTTGCCTTCTGCAAGAGGGAATTACAATTGTAGTCACTCATCATAAACTGTGATTTGTAGTCCCTAGCTTGTGAAAACTGTAATGTTACCTTCTGCTTTTTCTTTTTTTAAAAACCCTAATTTTATAAAGACTAGAAAGTGAAAATTGCACGTCTGTGATGGAAATGTCGAGAGATATATGTATGGGCTACTCAGCCTACTTAGCTTTCCATACCTTCTTTCAGATTTCACAGCATCACGTGGAACAGGCTACAAGGAGCTACACTCCCACAGGGGGTTTTAATCGATCCTGGCCATGGTTAAAGGGCAGTAGAGATGGACCTGGATGTCGCCAGGCTGGTATTGAACACAACCATTTCAAGAGTGATCAACTCTACAAAGCACAGCAAATGGATCTTCTGTTAGGGAGAAGATAGCCAGACAGATGGTCATGCTGGCCAATGAAGATACTTGTGTTATGTCCTGATAAAGTAGAAATATGTGTTCAGAAGTCATTAGAAGTGAATTTAGGTGAGACGGTTTTGATTTTCTCTTCTCTTCTGAACCAGCTGTATATTTTGACGGATCAGAAATGCCTGTACAGGGAGGCATCTGCTAATCTGGTCGATATAAACAGAGAAATTTTGTAGTCCTTAAACAGCTATATCATCTTGACTTCCACTGGAATAAACTCCTATTAGAAGTAAGGCCACATTTCTCTCAATTCCTGACCAGTGGAGAGGAATCAGCAGCCTTCTAAATGCCTGGTTTAGAGAGCAAGCTGCCATGGGATGGTAGCAAAATCAACACACAGAGCAAGGAACTGTCTCGTCTGGCCAAAACATAGTGCTGGGAAGAGTCGTATCTGAAATGACGTCCCTCTCGAGGGCTTGGGTACCTCATCGCTGACCTCAGGGAGTGGACTGGAGAAGAGCAGGGGCCGGGACACAAGAAGCCTCTCTTGGACATTGGTGCTGCAACTGCTCTTTTCAGCAAGGGGACAAAGCTGGCAGAGACAATTTTTAAGGATTCGCAGCCACTGAAAGCCTAGAGGATTTTCCTCTGTTTCAGGTGCCTGCATCCCTTTAGGCCTCTCTAGACTCTCAGCTTATCTTGGGGACTTGGCTTTAAGTTACTGGGAATATATCTGTAGTATAAAGTGGCATGAATTACAGTAAGAGTTTATATAAAGTTAAGCTTCTAGTGTGTGAGCTAGCACATTTTAAACCTGTTTGGGCATCTTAAAATGCAGCGCAGGGCACCCAAGACTTGGGTATAGTTTAAGAGAAACTAAATTACCAGTATTTGCTCATTCTGTTCTATGAGCAAATGGCTTGATATTAAAACTTATGGCTGTGCTATAAGCAATATGGAGGTAAAGGTGAAAAAGTTAAACACAGCATTTTCAGACTTCAATTTTGTGGCACTTCAATATTTAAACAAAATATTATAAAACCCACAAAGCCAAGCTTTGACATTTAAGTATAGGGTGTCAATATTTTACTATTGCTTCCATCGGAGATACATGAAAATGAAAACCATAAAATGCTCCATTCACATCACAAACTGCAATCAATATTGAAAACACTTTTTAAAAAAATTCATGCTTCATCCAAAATGTTAGATTTTTACAGAACTGTTGCCTGAAGACCTCTCTCTCTGTTAATAAGAACAAGCAAAAAGATGGACACAAAGACTGTGCAGTCTCCATTAATAAATATTATACAGAAACCAGCATACACTGCCACCTTCAGCTGAGTTAAGACAGATTAGAGGTGGATGACTTCTAATTATTTATTTCTTCACATTTTGTATGTGAGAAAATGATGCTGCACTAAGAACAAACAAAATAACAGAGAGGAAGTTAAAATTCCATGCTCAGTCTCGATCAATGCAACTGGCTTTAAGCAGTCGCTGAAAGGCTTGGCTGAATATTCTGGTAGCAAAAGTCACTTTTGGCTACAAATCTCTGCTAGTCCTTGGCCATTTTGCATCAAGTTCTGTGACCTCTCAGACCACTTTATTTTTTATTTTTTTAATAATTTCCTGGTTGTCTTATTGGGACAGGAATGTACGGCATCTTCTATGTGTATCTCTGAGAAGATACATGTTGAAGAACTACCCAAGGATTGTCAGACTTGCTAAAAACACAAATGGAAATGGTCAGATTTCAAAGCAGGTTGGTCAGAACAGGGAAAACCCAAGCAAAAAGGAAGAGATGAGTCCAAGCATGAAAAGCAGAAAAGAGCAGGAAAAGGTGTTTTGGGGCAACAAGGGTGAAAAGTGAATTTGTGCTGCATCTGATTAAGATAGAGATAGCAGAGAGGATTGGGTATAGAAAGAAAATTTTGTTAAAGCACATAACAGTTTTGAATAACTTAGGGTTTTGCTAGCTATATTCCTTTACATGTACTTTTAATCTCATTTTGACAGAGAAAATCTGGTCGTGCCAGGTCTTAATGTGTGCACATACATACTCTCTCAAAAATATAAAAAAAATTAATAGGAAACCAGCTAAAATGATCCTGGCATGTGCTAACAAGCCTGAGACTCAGACTTCTAAAGGAAGTAACTAGTGGATTATGCGGAAATATGGCAAAATAAAAGTAACAGTTTCTACTAGCTTTTCCATTGCTTGTCCTTTAGTTTGTGTGTTTTTCTGACATGATGAAATCTCAATTCCTGCTTCTATTACTAAGCACAGATTAGAACAGTACTACACCTTATCTTTGGTCTTTTGTGTTAAGGATGGTGGGTTTTCTTTTTGTAACTGTTACATGTGGATACACTTTACAGTTAGCTGTGCTGGCAGTACTGCGTTGTAGAATTAAGACTTTCATCCTTGAGCTCTTTTCTAAACAAGTACATAACTCCTGCTTGCTAATTATGAAAAGAGACCCTGACCAGCTGAATATCGCTCATGTTGGGAGTTTGTCCGTGAGAATGAACAGATAAGAGGCTTCTTGTACACAAGATGTGCCTGGGAGTGAATGGGAGAGTGTGATCAAAGTAGACCTGGGAAAGTCTGTTCTTCCTGTGTGATAAGAGTGTGATTGGAGGAGTACACGAGCTAATAACAACCCTGGCTGCATAGTCTGGTCTCTTGTTTGTAATCCATAAATAGTGCTTCTTGCTAAGAAGTATAAATATGTGTGTCTGCCTGCAATAAAGCGAATTCCATTTTCCACCATCTCGGAGTTCGTGCGTGCTTCTCCACAGTTACATACAGTTATAAATTATTTTTTTAGCTTATAGTAGGAGTGTAGTAGCTTAGACCACACCAGCTTTATGGTCCAAGTTACCTCGATTTGAAAAGCATATTAACTACACTTAGTTTCAAAGAGGAGAAGAACATATGGAATGGAAAGCCTTTAATTATCAGGAACAGATTGATCATTAGTTCCTATAAGTTGCATAAATATCTTTGTGTTTATAAAACTAGACTTTAGAGAGAACATGGGTCACTTAGACTTCTAAAATAAAAAGAAAAAATACTTTGTGTCACCTCCTTTCCCCCCTTAGGAGAAATTATTCTTGTCTGTGATGTAGAAATACTCCCAAACATAGTACATGGAGAGCCAAAATGCACCATCTGTCCAATCCTCCTGAGAATTTTCAAAAGCAACAACAGCAGAAGATGTGGAGGCTGTAGGTCTTGGAAACAGCAGCATCAGTGTGGGTAGAATAACTCTTCTACTACACATTACCACGTACTCATTAGACGACATGTGTTGCAGTTCCACTGTCTGTAGTAGGAAACCTGTGCCCTGTAAAACCTGTGCTGTGATCACATTGTATCGATGTCACTCTGCACTAATGACAAAGATCATGACTCTCCTAAACTTTTCTCTAAGCGGAGTCAAGCCTCTTCATGCTTCTGTTTGCACTCAGATTGTTGAGTTTTGTGCGGAACATTCTCATTCTTTGCTGTATAAGCGGAGTCAAGCCTCTTCATGCTTCTGTTCGCACTCAGATTGTTGAGTTTTGTGCAGAACATTCTCATTCTTTGCTGTGAAACAGCTGTGTGAAATTAAAGCCAGATTGAATTTTAGAAATTTATCAGAGAAACCCAGCTTTTGGACTAGGTGATTATACAGTATAACCAGTATTCTAACTAATGCTAGTTATGCTTCTGATGAAATGTTTACGAGAATGAACATCAGCAGAAGCTGCTGACATGCTGATATTGTTGTTTTTCATTCAATGTCAACTCAAATCCTGCTTTTCAGACACTTAGTATATCTTAGGTCTAATCTGTAGGTCTATCTGAAAATGTAGTAGAAGGTTATATGTTGAATGTTCTTCTAAGAGACAAAAGTACTATGTTTAGTAAATTCAGCCAAATCTCTAGTACTTTTGCATTGCTTTTCCTAGCATTCAAAAACCACCTCTCTTTTGTCTAGATTAACTGGGTTTTTTAGAATTAAATTATTTGAGAATCACATGAGTGCCAATACAGGAGTGAGGA
>NW_009732374.1:580-3794 GCF_000703405.1 Apaloderma vittatum | reverse complement strand
AGGAATGCACAGCAGGAGGCAGAATAGAGAATGTATTGATTTAAGCTGTCGTGGGATCATATTTGTTGAAAATCCTCCTCCATTTGTTTAAAGCACCCCATTCCGTTACATTTAAAGCCCAGCAAGGTTAGTATGGCTCCAAAGCTTTGCAAATGTGACCTTTTTAAATATGAAGACCTGGCATTACAGCTATTACACTGTACTTCACACTCTACTACACTGTATTTGGCAATCCTTTCATTTTTAGATGGGAGTTTTGTTAAAGTATCTTTCTGAGACTGTATTGTTTGTACCAATCAATTCCTTTAATTTGCTTCCTTTATCAAAACTGCTGCTGGCATATATCATTACAGAAAAAAAAAATAAAGTCCTGCTCCTCTAATTTTGGAAAAGTGAATGTATTTCCATGGCATGGCAAAAATGTTGATACTTTACAAGAATGAGTATTTAATTGGATACAATGTTCACATCCTTTGGAAACCTGTATGTCCCCCCTGCCCCTCAGAAACTTTTACAGGAACTCTGTAAAATAAATACATGCACAACAGAAGGGTGTATAAGTTCCCACTCCCTGCTCCCTGCCTGCAATGCTCTGTGTGTGTAATGTCCTCGGTGAAGGAAACCTTCCTTCTGCGCCCTTTTTTTCATTTCAGAGTCTATGTTGCAAGTCTCCTTGATGTGATTCCTCGGATAACTGTTAGCCAAATTCCGCATGTTACTCTGTTGTTGTACAAGCAGCTGCCAGATGGTAATACGGAGAAAATACATTTAACGTCAGTCACCTAACTGGAAGCCAGATGGCACAGCAGAAGTTGGAGCGAGATGTTTGCCAACTCATTCTGGCTTCCAGCTGTGATCTCATGCTCCATCATGACCACGTGGATGATGGCCTCTTGACTGTCACCATGATACTGCCTTTATAGTACTCCTGGCCATGCTATGCACTCCTTCAAAAAACTGAATTGTTGATGTTCCTTCATCCCTTCTCAGCTGCACTGAAGAACTGGCTTAGACTTTCTTGTGTGAGAAAAGCAAAAAGTCTGTCTAATGAAATGCCCAAGCTACAGTGGATGCTGCTTCGGTGTCTTTCTCCTGAGAAGTTTTCGGATACAGTAACAACATTGGTTGTTGCCACTTGAGAGACGATAATCATTTGTAACTCGGACTGTTATGAGGCTGTAAAGCAAGGTGAACTGGAGTTTGGAATTCAGCTGAGCAAAACCCAAATACCATGTATTTATGGTAGGTGGCTCTCAACAAGGTAGAGCGAAAGAAGCTGGCTTGTTATGCTTTTTGAAGGAGAATTATTGTACTATCTGGTCATTTATCCAGTCATGAGGGGATGACATAAGTAGTCTAGAAGTTTTCAACCAAACACTGTTGCCAAATAAAGTTTAAAACCTTTGGATAATAAAAATCACTTTTTCTTTAAAAGCAAACAAACCCTATGGGTCCTTTAAGACACTGGCAAATCTCCACATATGGTTGAAATTGCTATCTTCTCACTTCAGTTTCTTTTTCATAGAACATATGATTGCAATAAGTGATTTTCATTTTTTTTAAGCACAAGTCATAGGATTTCCTGAACTAGCTGATATCTGAATGTAGAACATAGCTTTTACAAAGAATCCTGGCATTGCTAAAATCCTCGAGGAGTAGTTTCCATTATACTTGAAAACCAGTTAAATGGTTATTTGTAAAAAATTTGCTCTTTGCTTTTAGTTGTAATTTATTCTGATTTAATTCTTGACATGGCTGGATATGTTTCTATCTTTGCATATCCTTTCTTATCAAATCTGTTACCTCTGCACTTTGATCAAGCTGTTTAACCATTCCTTTAATGGTCTGAGATCCTTTTGTCCTTCACTAGTAATTGTTTTTCAATCTTAATCTTCCCTGAGCCCCTTTTAAGCCTTCTTCACTTGTGGATACCATACATTTGAATATTCCAGTGGGATAGAGAAGTCTTGTGAAAAATTTGAGGGGAGGAGTTAGGCCTGCAGAGGCAGCTAAAACTCTCACAGAAGTGGAAAAGTGTACTGCTTAGCATTTTGTTTGTTCCAGTCCTTCTTGTAAAGGCTAACAGCAAACCTGTTGCTGAGAGAAATGAGTGGCATTAACTTCAGCTGTGCTTGCCTGTATGATATAAGTACAGCCTCACTTACTCTGTGATTTGTGGTGGAATTGGGAACTTCCCTGAGTTCCTTTGCAGACATCCCAACTAGATTATGACTTTTTTTATCCCACATTTTGGGAGTACTGACTCATGAGTGTCGTGCTTTATGATGCCACTTCTGTCTATTATTTGTTATTTTCCTGAGATGCAGTTCTGGAGCTCAGGACTGCTCTTTTGGGTTGGACGTAGATGAAAGAACATTGTTCTCGTCATGTCACTTTGAAGGGGATAAAATAACCCTACAAGACTGAAAGGTATGTCAGCATTTGCCCTCCATCTGTTGAACTCAGCGGAGTGTAACAGACTCAACCCAGAGGTGAAGCTGACAACAGAGAATCCACGAAGTAATACAACAGTCCTCGTCGCTTTAAGTGTTGTGCCGATCTTGTGCCAGAACACTGTTCTTTTATTACCGGTTGGAGTCCTTGACAGTGCCATCATTTCTCAGCAATGTGTCTGTGATGGGAGAGGAATAGCAAGCCTGTCTGACAATCTCTGGAAAGAAGGTGCTAAAGTAATAGTTTCACAGGTAACGGGCCCTCTTGCAGGATGGTATCCTATTTTTTTCAGGCTACAGACTAGATTGAATTATGTAATTCAATTTCACTCTCTTCCATCTTCTCTCATCTTCAGACTGCATTTCAATGGTTCGATTATACTTTTTAAAGCTTCAAGCAAAACTGGTGTCAACTATTAGCACTTCTTTTTTTTGATTTTTCCCCCCAAGACTTTAGGCATTTATTTTCAGTTACTCTGAATTCCTACTGCTTCCAAAGCCCATTAACTCAATGGAATATTACGACTTGAAACTCTAAGCTTATTTTAAAACAAAACAGAGAAAATTTCCTCTTTACTCCGACAGCCTTATCTTGAACTCAATTTTAAGTCCCACAATATGTATTCAATTTTAAGAGCCACAATATGCATTTTCTAAAAACGTGTAGGATAGGGTATCATTTCCCAAAATTTTGCCATGGAAAACTCTTGCTTTTAATTAAACTACCACACACTGCAGGAACTTAATTTAAACAGTTAGTC
>NW_009732374.1:0-549 GCF_000703405.1 Apaloderma vittatum | reverse complement strand
GTATTTTCCTCAGGTCAACCAAAAACCCCCTCCCCCAGCCACAAAAAAACCCGCTTCCTCTAAATAAGAAATTGGTCCCTCCTGATGAGATTGAGGCACTTTTCCTTCTCCTGTTGTTTTCTTTCCGTTTGGGAAAACGCAGTATAGCCCAGCTCGGAGGGTCGCAGGGGCGGACCCTGAGGGAACCAGGAAACTTCCAGAAATCTCCTCACACTCTGCAGGGGTAAATAAAACGCGTGAGAAGCTTCCCTGCGAGTTAAAAGCAGGACCCGCTGGGACCTCCGGGGGCAACAAACTGAAGCTGTGAGTAACGCAGAATTAAACTAAATGCAATTAAATAAAATCGCCGCCGGGTGGGGGGTCATGAGGGGCTGAGGCGCCCGTTCCCGCCCGGCGTGTTCTCCTTTTTCTCGCGAGAGGTCGCCCCCGGCAACGGCAGACGCCACGGCCATGGAGGAGGAGGCGGCGGGCTCTGAGGCGTCCTTCTGCCTGCAGAGTATCCTTCCTCTGGGATTTTATTTTATTTTTTTTTTATTCTTCTCCTCGTCT
>NW_009732373.1:12657-18250 GCF_000703405.1 Apaloderma vittatum | reverse complement strand
TCTCTGGGCAGGTACCTGAAGGGGCTGGGGAGAAACTCTTCACAGGGGTGTGTAGGGATGGGACAAGGGGTGGTGGTTTTAAACTAGAGTGGCATAGAGTTAGATTAGACGTTAGAAAAAACGTTCTTTATGATGAGGGTGGTGAAACCTTGGCCCAGGTTGCTCACAGAGGTGGGCGAGGCCCCATCCCTGGGGACATCCCAGGTGGGGCTGGATGGGGCTCTGAGCAGCCTGGTCTGCTTAAACATGTCCCTGCTCACTGCAGGAGGCTGGACTAGATGGCCTTTAGAGGTCCCTTCCAACCCAGCACATTCTATGATTCTGCAATTCTATGATTTATTTCATTTCTAGATTTAAAGAAGTGCCAGGCCTGCGGCAGCCTGGGCCACACACCCAGCACAGGCGCCACAGCCCGGCCCCAGGCAAGACCTTTATTTCCACGGTTCTCAAAACTAGGCTGTACCTAAATTGAGAGCATTGAGCACAACGTGGTGACAGCAGGTAAGATGGTGTTTTATAGATCTATATAAATACTGCTCCTCGCTGCACTGGCGGACGTCAGCCCTGCCTTTCCCAGCATTACTGAGGAAGGTTCGGCAGAAGACACGCAGGTTTGAACGATCCCATGCTCAAAAAGACTTTCTTTTGGGAACAACAGCGACTATTTTGAGGGGTTTTGTGGTCAGAAAAAAAGAATCGCTCCAGGCACAGGATTTTTGCCTCAAAGCGTCCTATTTCCTTTCTTCAAGGAGTGAACTGGAGTGTCCACAGGGGAACAGAGAAGTTCCAAGGACAGCCACGAGACTAATAAAAAGCCAGTATTCTCAGCAAGTGCCTTAAAATGGGACACGAGAGGAGGAGACTCTTAAAATAACAGATAATAGGGTGAAGCAAGTTTTAATTGCTTCTCTTCCGCGATTGCATCTTTTCAGTACTGAAATACCAAGTTGTTTATTATTGTTTCTTGCTGGATGTCAAAGCATTATGTTTTTATGTTAAAGCTGCACCACACAGATGGTGCCCGTGGTCCCTGACTTGCCACAAGCGCACCTGTCGGCTGGGCAGGTGTGTGAGCCCTGAGTCGAGATGAAAAAAAACGTCAGAGGAAAAGGGGCACTTTTTCATCCCTCCTGACTAATGCTGTGTCCCTGAAGAGCTGGGCCCACTCTCCCTACAAGGGCCATTGATAAACAAAGATCTGAAAGGGCAAAATACAGCTCGATATGTGCCCACGGTGGAGCCCTTGCCATGCTGGTGCAGGGCTCTTGCCCTGGGTGGGGTATTTTGTGTTCTATTGGTATTTTTTTCCTCTCTGGCATAACCTGCTCATCTTACCAGCAAGCAGTACTTCAACAGGGGTGAGGAGCTCAGCCATGTTTGCCCACCCTTCACTGCTCAGCGCCCAGCTGGCTGAGACCTCAGGAAAGGTTCAGATCAGATTCTAATATCTAAACTCTGGAGAAGAGCACAAAACAAGCAAATTCTGCCTAAACCGCTCCCTGCCCTCTGGGTCATCTGCTGGGAGAACGCACGGAATAAGAGATGCCAAGTGGGAAAAGCGTGACCATTCTGATTTAATACTGAAAGAATAAATGGGATGTTATCTGACATCCAGAAGCACACCCCGGGCACCACCAGCAGCCGCTCCCTGCTCTGCGCTGGGCCTGGTCCCGCTCTGCGGCAGCCCGTGGGTGCGGGTCAGGAGCTCATTCTTCTGTCCCAAGGAGCGTGAGCCTTTGAAGATAATTCGTGCTTTCTGCGGGATTTAAAACTCCACAATCAGAGTGTTCGCTCAATGCTCAAGGGCATTTTCTTGTTCATCCATCCCGAGGCAGTGAGGCTGAAAGCAACGGGGCGGCAGTGGGCAGCACATCCCAACACCTGACCGCAGGCTTATTCGAGCCTTCCCAAGGAACAGCCTTCAAACTCCAGAAAACAAAACCATAAAAAAAAGAAGGAGGAGAAGAAGGAGGCCCTTTGTGCACCCAAGAAATTGTTCTGAATCCGGGCGGCTGCAGCGATCCTGCCCTGACACAGCTCAAAAACACTCATCGATTGCAAAGTTGCACCATAAGACTTAAGGCTTTGAATTAATTCAGCTCGCAACCGGGGAGTAATTTGCTCAGATGCTGCCAGTGTGCACCGGGCTGGAGAGCTGCAAGGTCAACCAACGGTCAGATGCTGTTCTAGCCCTAAAAATAACCAGCCTCACTCTTTGCCTCTGCACGAGGCTGAGCACAGCTCAGCGCTACCCGCAGCCACAGTGTGGCTCATTCCTCCTCTCTTCCCCCCCCGCTGCCCCCTCACTGTTGCCAGGAGAGATGTGGGGGTGCCGAGCAGCTCTCACAAGATGCTGCTCTGGGAGATCTAGCCACAGGCTGCGATTTAAAAGCAATTCGGCTCCTCTTGACATTCATTTGGTGCTTCTGCCTTAACCTCTCAACCTGGCAAAATCCAGGATGAGCTGCCAAAACCCCCCTAGCTGCCTGACCCATGGCCTTTTGCACCAAGGAGCTCCTGGCTTCCCAGAAGGGACTCGGCTGACAAGGCCCAGCAGGCAGATGGAGCTGGCTTCCACCACCCTGCTGCCAGGTGTCATTGTTTCTGCACATGCTTTTAAACACCACCGGCTTGAACTTCACCCTTGTTGAAAGAAATTCTAAACCTTTCCCTGTGAAAGGGCAGCCTGTGCACTGAGACATGCGCTATCTCAGCAGTATTTGCCCCTAAAAAAATGGCGCAAAAGTGGTTTCCTCTCCAAAACAATCCCTGCGTTCTTTGTGCACGCTTTCCCACAAGGATAAGCGCCACATCTGTGGCCCCGTGGGAGCAGGGCTGGCGGCAGCCCTTCCTCCCTGGCACTGCAGGATCTCCCAGAAGGAGAGCGTGGATCTACCTTGTCAGGATCTGTCAGGACATGTCAAAAGACCAACAAGGCCAAGCCCTGGAGAAAAGCAGCCCTGGTGAGGTGGCAGGGCTGGGGCTGCATCTGGACCCCCTCCCCATTCCAGCCGGAAGAAGGAGGGGGGTCAGGATACGAAACAGGAGCAGGAAATGCCGGGAAGCAACAGGAAGCTTTCCCTGACAGCGGCACATCCTGACAGCGCAGCAGATATCCCCGTCCTTCCTGATGAAATCACCCGCCTCAGCCCTGGGTTTGTTCTCGGCTGTCACGCTGTGCCCGATGCCTGTTAAAAAGAGCACAGGCGGTCGTGAAACCTGGTGTGAAGCCCAAGTGTGAGGACTGGGCACTCCCTCCCTGCCCTGCACAACGTCTCTGTGTCAGGCTAGGACCGAGGCAGACACCCAGACTAATGGTAAGGGACCTGGCTCCTTCAGGGAGCTTGGATTTACCCCATTGCCTCCATCTCCATCCTCATCTGCTTCCTCCTCTCCCCGTCGATGGGCTGGAGGCAGAAGATGGTGATGGCAATGAGCAGCAGGCGTATCAGGACCGAGGCCGTGAGAAGCTGCAGGGTGAGGATGTTGGCGGGGTTGTACACGCAGTCTCAAGCGTGGTAACCTGCAAAACTAAAGAGGAGAATGGTTTTTCCTTCCCCCAATCCCTCCGGGCCACTGCAGAAAGGCAAGCAGGCACCTCTCACTTTTTCTAGAATCTGGTATGGGAGTGCTTTGGGAATTCCCGCTCTCGCTACCAGTAGATGTCAGAAAGACAAATTTGGATACCCCTGTGACTTATTCCAGCAACGCTTTAGAACACAGCAAAGTGCCTGTGCCGGCCTCCCCAAATAGGGCAGGTGGTGCTTGGGGCTCACTATAAACTCAACGTCAATATGCCCCCAGCAAGGCCACCTGCAAACTTTTTGAAGAAGGGTTGAAAAGAGTCTCTAGGTTGAGGCAGCTGGGGTTCCTCAGCATGAAATCGTCCACCGTATCCAGCAGCACAGACCTGGGGACGGCCCCGCAGACACATCGGTGACACCCAGGCCAGCACTGGTTGAACTGGGCCGTAGCCGCTTCCAGGGCTCTCTGAGGAGCAGAGAGAGACAGAAACCCCTTGCAGAACCCCACTCTGGAGACATTTTGTGCCTGTCCTCTGCCTCAGGCAAACAGGGCAGAGAGCGCCTTACAGCAAGGACACGGCAGCCGCTTCAGAAAAGGAGAAGAAAAACAGTGCCTTGCACAACGACCGGCCTCCTGCCACTGAGCCCGAGCTGAATGATGCTGCCAGGGGACCGTGGATCGCATCCCGGCCCCTTTTTGGTCCCACCTCCACATGTCCCTCTGCCGCCCAAAAGCTGCTGTAGTGAACAAAGGGACAGCCTTGGCACCTCATGAGTGGGGCTTTCCCCAAAACCTTCCGCCCCAGCTCACCATGGTAACAGGTAGAGCACGGCCATGCTGCAGCCCGCCACGACCACCAGGAAGACGAACACCAAGAAGTTGTGCTTCACCTGGGTGATGGCTACTGGGGCTGGGATGACCTCAGGGTCTCTGGCACAGCCGCCCGGAGGGACTGGGCACGCTGACGGCCTCCCTCCTTCCTCCAGCCGACATCCAGTCCTCCACCAGCCAAAGCCCCAAGGCAGGAGCTGAGCAGTGGGTGTCTCATTTGCTTTTCTTAGGCTTGTCTCCTCACCAGGGTCACATCTCTGGCATTTCACCTTAATTCTCCTCGGAGGCACATTTGCATGAGATCGAAGGCTGCTAACAAACGAGATACTTATCTAATGCCAGACATGGTGCTATCTGCTGAGCTGGGCTAACGCTGTCCTTTCCTATTCTATCAAGCCACATTCCAGCGGTTCAAGTTCTTTAATATTAAAAAGCACATATTGCATCAGGCTCACAGGGACCCTAACGGAGGCAGTCCGAGGAGAGACTGCAAGCGCCAGAGCCCAGGGGATTTCTATAGATCAACAGGGAAAGCACAAGGAATGTTTCAGCGAGCAGGAAAAGGGCTGATGGCAAAGCCTCTGTTTTATTTGGATGCAGTTGGCTTTAGTAAATTCCGTACCGAGTCTCAAGTATCTGGCAAGTTCCCAGAGGCAACCTACAGCACCGATTTCCTCCCAGCCCCAAAACGAACTCGCTGTCTAGCATGATGCGCCTCTGCATCGCACAAAACCAGGAGTGTACTGCACAGTACACGGTGAGACCACAGAGAAAGCAGACGGCCTGGTAGGGCTTGGCTGGAACAGCACGTGGCCTCAGCTGCAGCTTGGCTCTCCTAGGAGCAGACCGTTGCTGGAGGCCATTCTGTTGGGACAGGGTGAGCAGCGGTGGAGTCACAGTGGGAGACCGAGGCTGACCTCCCAGCTCAGCACAGGCTGCCTCAGATGATGCCAACACACTCGTCAGCATCTCACATTCCCGGTGTGCGCCACATTTTGGCTTTCCTGATCCCTGAGCGGCTCCAGCGCAGCTCAGGGTGTGGCGGGCAGGTTGCTGTCCTGCACCGAAAACAATACACAGCCCTTTCCAGAAAGATGTGGGAGGCTCCCGCGGGGCAGCCGGCCATCTGACATCAGCAGCTGGGTAACAGGGAAATCAGGGATCACTTCTAATTCCCACTGGCCCTCATCTCTCCTGGGACAAAGGGGGCAACCTGCCGGTTCCCCTGCCTGTTTGA
>NW_009732373.1:0-12626 GCF_000703405.1 Apaloderma vittatum | reverse complement strand
CAACCATCAGTCAAGCCGACAGCCGCTCTCGAGGGATGACAGACCTTCATTGTAACAGTACTAGGGAGCAGCTTCCAAAACCACAGGCACAATCCCAAAAAGCAGCATTCCAGAAGGCACTGAGTGCGTTTCCCTTGCTCAGCGATCAGCAATAACTCCTCTACAGCCCGTGCTGCGGAAAAAGCACCAACACCGCCGTGCCTGCCAGGCTGGAGGGCCCAGCTTCTCCCTGCCCACCTGGGGGAGCACAGCCCCTGCTTTCCCCGTGCCAGGTAAGCCCCGCAGTCTGCTTGTGCCTCTCAGCTTCTAGTCCCCCTTAACTTTCTGCTTTTTGCAGCACACAGAATCAGGTCCCTTGTATTTCAGCTTGCAGACCACTCCTGTCCCGCAGGGACAGCTGAAGCATTAGGCTTGCACCACCGCTGAGGAGCACTTACTCATACAGCAGCTTGTTTCCACAGCAGCTCTCTTTCTAAAATTACAAAGGCACTTCTCTCGACTGTACAGTTTTGTGGCAGCTTTTGTTCCCTTCATGCTCTCAGCAGGTAGGACAGAGCTCCGCACGTCTCTGCCCATTTCACTTGAAAGTCAGCAGCGACAACAAAACGCGGAGCCTTGCTTTAACAATGTGTTCTCGAGCCTGAGTCATAAACACTTTAAAACACCCCCACAGCCTGTGGCTGCTCCATCCAGGGAGGCTCCGCGTGGGTGTGCGCGCTTGCGAGGGTTAGCTTGCACGTGTGAAACGCGTTTCTGCGTGTGAGAAAGCGGCACCCTGGGACACTGATCTTGCCTCGCCACAGACCACTCTCCTTCGGGGGAGAGCTCCTGCTTGGGTTACCCTGTGCAGCTCAGCACCTTTGTGACCACCTGGAAGCATGACCGTGACCTTCAGTGACACGTGGTGGGGAAGAAGCAGCTTCCTTGCCCAGAGTGAAGAAGAAGTTGCCTTGTAGAGCACACGGGAAGCACAAATTAGAACTAGATGGAGGTTTGACAGATGAAGACACAAGGTCTGTTATGTCTTCAGCTGCCCTAGGAGAAATAATTACTGCCCCTGAGGGAGGAGCTTGGCCGCACCTATTGAAGTTGGAAAGCTGGTGGGGCTAACAGTGCAGCGCGTCCTCAGGGCAGTAGCTCCCAGGCACTCAGCAGTCAAGTGGAGAAACACAGCGCTCTTCAGAGGTCAAGCTGGGTCCAGCACTTCCTCCTCACCCCAGTGCAGTGCTGAGATCTCAGTGTTGCGGAGAAGTCCTTTGCCTGCGCTCAGACCACTGCAGGAACGCGCTCGAGCCATCCCAACCCTCCTGCCTCAGCACCAGCAACCACCAACTCCCAGGAAGACCAGGAGCCCAGCTTGGGTCTGAGGAAGCCTCCTGCCGCTTTGCTTTGCCCTCTCCTTAAAACATGCAAGGGGCTGTCCCTGCTCTAGCCTGGGACAAATTTGCTGGGTGGGAGGCGTGGGATACATTTTCCTTTCTCTGTTAAGCGAGATCTGCAATTACCAACCTCTTTCAGTCTGTGAGCTCCTCAGAGATCTCTTGTGGCGATGCAGATCCCGCACGGCGTCTTTTAGCGTGGTGACAAGAAACGTGCTTTTCTTAGCCCTCTTTCACAGACCTTTCATCGCCCGTAGAGCCCAGCAGTCTCAGTATCACAAACCCCCAAATTACTCCTACTTTACAGAGCAGCAGGAGCCCGGTTACTCAGCACTGGCTGTGTGGGAGCAGCCAAGTTCCCAAGGCAGCGGTGCTCCCAGCACGCAGCCCATCACCATTATGAGCACTTGGCAAAGCGAAGGCAGAGGGAGAAATCAGCTTCAGAGGACAGAAGGCACACAGCAAAAGGCTGGCAGGGAAGGGACTGTACTGCAGCGCTGCCGCTAATCATCTGTTTGGCACGTCTAGTCTTTCAAAACAAGCTACTCTAGCTAGATCAAACTCAGTCTCCAAGACTGAACTTAATGTGCAGCAGCTGGGACAGAAGAATCGTAGAACATAGAATCATACAACAGTTTCGGCTGGAAGAGACCTCCGAGACCATCGAGTCCAACCTTTTCCTAGCCCGATCAACACCACTAACCCACGTCCCTCCGCACAGCATCCACCCATCTCTTAAGCACCTCCAGGGATGACAACTCAACCCTCTCCCTGAGCAGCCTGTTCAATGCCTGGCAACCCTCTCAGTAAAGAAATTCTTCCTAATATCCAACCTGAACCTCCCCTGGTGCAACTTAAGGCCATTTCCCCTTGTCCTATAGCTAGGGAGAACAGACCAAGAAGAACACAGGCAAAACCCTCTCCCTGTTCTTCTCCCTGATTACCAACAGCCACTGGGAGCATTAAATCTGCGTCGGCATCTTTGCACCACCAGCCATACCCGGGGGGAACGCAAGCATCCATTCTGCAAGGTTCATCATGATGCTATTAGAAAAATGTGTCATCTTCAGCTCAGCCTTGTCCAGTGGGGGTTAATCTGGAAGAAAAACCCTGAATTTCACAGACTGAGTCAGAACTTGGTTAATAAGCCACAGCACAACTGAGTCAGCGGCATCTCTCCTCACTGCTGTTTCACTGACATCCCGGATAACAAATATCACTCGCGCTGGACCGTAGCCAGTGCAGTGGGAGCCAAATCCCTGTCTCCCACCAGTCTATCGAAGCATACATCTCTATAAGAGACCGAAATACGTCTCTCCCCACCCAAGAGGAGAGGAGAAACTCAAAAGGAAATATGAAGACTTGACTTTTTTTTTTCCCCATGCCATTGTGTATCCATTCACCAAACACAGTGACATTGGGACAGACACAAAGCACCTTTGGAAATTGTACTCAGCGCTTAATCCTCTGGCTCCTTGGCACTCCTTTACTCTCCAGGTGCAAATTGCTGCATTTTCTGCTTACAGAGCAGCTGGCCAACAGATGACCAACAGTTACCTCCCAGAGTAGCTCTGTAGCTCTTGCTCCCTGGCTCACTCAGTGCACAATTATCTTCAGCGCAGGTCCTCCCAAAGCTTTTTGCCGTGTTGCTCGGAGCCTTACAGAAGGCAGCTGCACCCGTCGGGTCTAGCCAGGGTGGTGCGATCGCTAGTGCAGCGTGGGGAGCTCTCAGCCAGCCCCTGGGTGACACTGGGCTTCAGCTTTGTGCTGGAAAGGCAGATTTTGGTGAAAAGCACTGATCTTGCTGTTAATCACTGCCCTACACTGGGCTACCTGCTGCAAGCGAGGAGCTTTCTAATAATGCCAGGGCCTAAAATCTAACCAAACCAGCTCACCATACGCTGAGCATCCCAAAGGTCTGGAGCAAAAGGACGATGCCTCTTCCACGGCGATGCTGATCTCGTGCTGTCGGGTGCTTAGAAATCAGTCCTGAAAGAATCATGAAAGCACCTGGCAACACTGCAGCTACGCCCATTTTTCTGCTGCACAAATACTCAGCAAAAGGCTCAGAGAAGCCAAAGCTCTGCAGTTTGTGAAACAAGGTCCTGTTGGAGCTTTCTCACTGCAAAGGAGGGGTCCCCTCCCCAGAACCCCCTTTTCCACCGCTGAAGTGTGAGTTCTTCTCTTTCGAGGCAGCCCAGCGCCCAGGAGTGCCCGATACAAACAGCTCCAATCCCAGCCGTGTCAGCCGAATGGCTTTTCCCAGGGCGCTATGACCCAGAGAGAGGGAGCCCCGCCGGAAAAAAAAAAAAAAAGAAAGTCTAAAGCCAGCAAATGGGAATATTTTGGCACAGAAGCAAGTTGCAGCATTTGGATGCGTTACACTAGCAGGTCTCATATTCCCGTTAGCAGAGCTGCCTTCTCTTGGTGGAACAGGAGTCATGATTTTCAGGAGTCACCAAGATGGATGAGAAAGGAGAGGAAGAGCTGGTGCTGTAGGACCCGTAAGCAATAAAGAGTTAATTTAATGAAGAGTCACGAAGTGTACCTGAGTAAATAAGGACATCTGGAGTCTATTCAGGAAGTCCCAGTGCTGGGGCAGACAGGCTCTGTGCAGACAAGACAGAACAGCAAATAAGATGAGTCTTTAGGAATGTACCAAGTAAGTCAGAAAATGATAAATTAGTAAATCGAGAGGTGCTTGACAACTGCCAGAGATGTGTGCCTGCTGCATAATTAATATTGTACTTCTCTCTGTAAAAGTGCGTAACTGGGAAATGTGGGACTCATTTGGAGAAACTTTTGCTAATGGGTATCTAGAACGGATTTCTCTTCTCGTTTCTGTTGAACTCTGTGGGATCCCTGCTGACAGCCAGCCTGGTCACTCAGCCAGCAGCTACAACAAGCAGCTGCTCCAGCTGAGGCAGTTTGCATTCGCTGACTTGTTCCATCAGTGTTGCTGTCGGAGCCCGGTGAGATCTTTGGCAGCTGCTGACATCAGAAAGTCCCCAAGAAGCTGCAGTGACACGTGCCCCACCAGCTCCCGGAGCCGCTCATACCATCGTGCTGGCTGTAGATGTGGTCCAGCGTGTGCAGCATTTACCAGAAGAGGAGGAGACTTGCAGCTTGAACTCTCTTTTTCCTTCCTGAAGTAACTGAAACTGCCTAAACACACCACGAAACCTAGCGGGGAGATCACACTTCATTAACGAGGGCTGTAGGTGATGAGACCCAGCTCTGCAGGACTCAGCAGGTGAGTGTGTGTGTGTGTGTGTGCAGCAGCTAATTCCCCTCACACCAGGCAGAGAGCACTGATGCCACGTGCACTGAAGGACAGGTACAGAAGGGCGCAGCTCGGAGAAGTCTGGAAAAACTACTTGACCAGAGGCACTGGGCTGGCAGAGCTTCCTGAGGTAGACAGACCACTGACCATGCAAGAAACACGGAGCAGGAAACACCCCATGACAAAAGCAGCTTTACAGAGGGGAGGAAAAGTTTCCAGGAAATGGTGCAAAGCACTATCAGAAAACACAGGAACTAAAACTTAAGAAACGAGGACATGTGAAGAGGAAGAAGAGGAAACAATAAACTGTGGATGAAGGAAAAAAAAAATCCGAGGCAATCCTACAATTACCTGTCTGAGGAAGGGAAAACCGTTAAAAATACAGCACGCGGAGAAAAACACTCAGATGCAGGGACAGATGCCAGCCTCAGAGAGGGCAACACAGTCGTAAAACTGGGCTGTGTCTTATCACACAGAAACTGAAAAGAAAGGAGCTCTCACAAGAGATGTGGAGCACTGCCTCAGCATCAGTGTGTGAGAGACCAGGAAGACAGGCAAGACTCCCCTGGGGAGGGAATGATCAGGGAAAAAAGAAAATTTTCAAAGTGGGACACTTCTCTGGGCAAAGGAGGAAATGATGCTTTCTTTTTGCGAGCATAAATGTCAGTTTTAGAAAAGCCCAACCTCAGCTTACAAATCTGTTAGAACAAAGAAATGTAATGATAAAGGAAGTTTTTACTAGAGAGAAAAACCAACAGTGAACAATTAAAACGAGTGACTTCCCACAAGACGTTTGTGACTATATTTAGCACCATGGGAAATTCCCTTCCTGAATTCTCTCTGTTCTGGTTCACACAGATCGCCCAGAGCTCACAATACACACCAACAAGTGATGCAGGCAAATCCCAAGTTCACCTCTCAGGAAAAATCTTTAAAAATGCTGCCGAGACGTTTAATCTCATTGGGCTGAAGACAGCTCAGCACCAGGCAGCCTGCTCGCAGAGCAACCCGAAGCGGGAAGAGCAGGCACCTGCACGCCCCTCACCTGAACATGAGAGCAGATGGCAGCAACAATAAGCAATTCGCTTATTTTGCGGGCTTTTAATGGTAATTTTCACAATAATCCACAGATTTGTTGTAATGCACACTATATATCCAGCTCTTAATGAAAAACGTGGCGCAAGCCCAGCTCCGGGTTGAGCAGCAGTTGTACAAAACCCGCGTGAGCTCTGCTCTCTCCTCCCGCAGCCGGGGGTTGGTGCAGCCGGCGGAGCGAGTTCCTCACGCTGAACCTGCCCAGCCCCAGCCCTGCCCCTGCCCGCCCGGCTTCTTCTCCGCTCACCTCGACGGAAGGACCTAGAAGCTCCAGAAGCTGAGTGGGGGCACTTCCAGCGCAGTGGCCAACCGAGGCAGGACGCGGAGGGCGCGCTCCAACCCTTCGCACAGCGGCGATCCAGCCTCTCTGGAAGGGAAACCGCCGGGTGTGGCGCAGCTCAGAGTTAAGTGAGGTCTGGAGGTTCAACACAGCTCCAAGCTCTGCTCCGACGCCCGGGGCGAGCAGTGCAGGCACGCTACCGGTCGGTGCAACGTGCCACGGCACAACACTGAACGGCAGCTCGTACGCATCGACTCTGCACCAGCACTACAAGTCCCTCGTTTCGAGGCGTAAGGAAATCACCCGCAGGATTCTGTTCAAATGGAAGGAGGATACGGAGACCTGAGCCCAAAACACAAATGGTGGAACAGACCAAAGCTGGAGCATTCCAGGTGCTCGGATATGTTACTCCTCAGCAGAGGAGAGGGAATAAATGAAAGGGTGCTACAGCCTTGACTTTTTCCACCTGTTTCCATCATCTCAGTAATTCACCTCTGAAAACAGAATTTGCTTTCCAGTAAGATAAACTGTGTTTGCCTCTGACTTTCAGTCACCTCAAGCCGATTCGTCTTTGTGCCTTCCTAGAAAAAAAGCAACAACAAACACAAGGGTTTCTCAGAGAAAACCAATGCAGCAAATGAAAACCGTGGTCAGTCCGGGCTGCTAGAGAGAGGGCAGGCAGAGCAGTGCACTGAGCACCCCGAGGAGTTCTGCTGAGGGAGGGAAAGTTGGGATTTTGCCTCCTGAGAAGCCCGAGCAGAGTGCTAAACCTTGTACCCGCACACACACGTCTGAGTTTTCCCCACAATGACCAACAGCTGCTCCACAAAAGCTTCCCTCCAAGTGCTTTTCCAGTGGTGTCACCGTTACCTTGACAATCAGATAGGTTATAGTTAACATATGAAAACCAAGGGAGTACTTAGCAGCAGTCCCCAGACAAGAGGGAGGAGGGAGAAGATGGTGCTGAGCAGTCAGTTGACATGGATGGAACCTGCTCCCCAGGAACTCCCTTCCCCCTCACCTTCCTCCCCTCTGAAGCTGCCGTAACACAACCCACAGAGGTCAGCAAGCTCTCCGGGGAGAACCACGGGCACAACAGGCTGCGGCTCTTTTCAAAACGGATTCGTTTCATTTATTTATTTTAAAGTCCACTGATCATCATCACAAAAAAAAAAGAAAAAACAAAAAAACCCCATGGGAAATGCAACTAAAGAGAAAAAAAAAAGAAAAGTCCAACCAAGACCTAAGAAATCCGAGCTACAAGTAGACGTGAGTCGGTGCCGCACAGCGCAGTTGCACGCACGGGACGAGACAACACGCACGCGCTGCAGGTGGGCACGTGGCCAGAGGAGGGTTCCTTTATGTCAGCCGCTGAACAATGACGGCGTTGAGCAGGTTGGCTTCCTTCAGGGTCTGGTTCTCGTCCGTCAGCTCTTTGTTTGGGAAGGTGGTCATAAGGACGAAGCTGGTGGCCGCCATCGCCGGCCGCGCATCTACTATGAAGAGCCGGATGTCACGGATCCTGTCCAAGGGGATCAAACACACAAGATCCAGTTATTGAGCACCCTGGAAAAACACACAGCAACAGCTGAAACTAAACGTTTTGCAGAACACACGACCCTGCGCCACCAGCAGAGGCCTCGGGCAGACCATTCTGCCTTAACCCACTCGTCCATAGGCTCTGTTTAGTGAAGTAACACCGGCTGCTTTATAAACTAGAGACTTGCAGCTAAACGCTCTTTTGCGCTGCCCAGCGAGAATCTCTGTGTTAGCAGCCTAGCCAGGAGTTTGACATCTCCTCCTTTTCTGCAGCGTCATTCAAGCCTTCCCAGTTAGTGACGCCCATTTCCTGGTGTGTTTGTACCTGTGATTGTGGTTAAACTTCTGGACCAGTCGCCCGCCGTCAGCGAGCCGGATCTGGATGTTGGTGACGGGTTCCGACTCATTGATGGTGATGGCAGAACTGGCTTTGGCTTCGTTCTCGGCCTGCTGGGCTGGCGAGCTGGTGCCCATCACCTGGGGCGCGGTGCTGAGAACAGGGAGACACAAGGCGAGCTGTTAAAAACCAAACGTGTGTGAAACACGGCTTCTACCTGACATCCCGTGGTGGTTGCAAATGAGGGATCCGCCTCCCGCCACGCCAAGGCTGAGCCCTCTCACAGAACACACCAGTCAGCCCCATGCCCTCTCAGAGGAACACGTCCCTCACCCCAGCACCGAGTGCCTTTTCTTCAGAAAGATCCATCAAAAGGCTCAGCCCAGGAAAACTCTTGAGGGACTCTCTCATACCACACACACACCCCAGCGCTGCTCTCTTCTCACCTGCCCAGCTTCTGCCCCTCTCCAGTAAAAGCTCTGAAGACACTTTTAGGCTTCACATACTCCTCATCGCGGTGATCCTCCATGTCCAGGTTCACTTGTCCGCCCCGTGCTAACCTGCGCAGCTCTGCCGGGACTTCCCTGCAAAGAGAGTGTCCTGAGGCAGAGAGAAAGCACCAGGCACAGAGCTCTGCAACACCAGGAGCCTTGGAACATTCAGGCTCTCGTAAGAAAGCTCAGGCGAGACGTGCCCTTCATTCAGCATCCCGCACTCCACAAACACTTGTGCTCCAGAAAGTGGCTATTCTTTCTCTCTCCTCTCGCCACGTACCCTCTGCGGATATCGTCGAGAAACTGGGCGTTGGACGGATCCTGGTAGCTCCTCAGTTCGCCGCCGTCCAGTTTGCTTCAGCACCACGTGCACCTGCAGGAGCCCCCAAACCACAATGAGCCTCACTGAATCCTCTTAGGAAGAACAACAACCGGACACAAAGGGACAAGTTCCTGCCAGGCAGAGGAATTTCAAGCTGCACAGAAAGATACGAGGTTCCTCAGGGCCTAGGGGAAGCACTGGCTACGTCATGGACACACAGCAGTTCCTACAAGGTGGCACCACAGAGCCCTTTTTGATAAACAGGGGTGAAGAGCCAAGAGTTCAGGAGAGGAGCCTGAGCCACACCCCCACCACAGCCTAGATGGGTATTTGCTCACAAACTGAGCACAAGAGGATCTGGCACTGATGCTGTCAGATGCACAACTCTTCAACGGATGAAAAAGAGCTAATCGCTCCATGCTCTTTGTACGTTATTTTTCACAAACTGCACTTCCAGGGAACGCTCAGATTCTTAATTATAAATTCATCAGAAAACCGCTTATGCAAGACCCAAGCATCTATTATTTTCTAATGAGAAATCCCAGGAGAAGCAGGATTTACCATACTTTTGTCCTCTTGAATTTCCATCAAGCTTTACGACTCTCTGGGCTCGCAAGCTGTGTAGCTCTAGCAGGGAAATCCCTCGGGTGACATCGATAAAACAGCCCAGAGAGATACTCACATCCTGAGCAGAATTCTGTCTCCTCTCTCCTGCCACATAAGCCGACTCCTCCTCTGGAGTTGCGCCGAGGCGATACCCTCCCCCTGCGAAGGGCTGTGGGAGAGAGGCAGGCAGAGAGGTTACAGAGCGACACGAACCACAGAGAGCTCATTTCTCTTTCCCCAGCACTGCCACCGATGAACGGGGGAGCTTCACGGAGTCAGCCCCCATCTATTGTCTTGTAGGCACAGCGACCAGCTCCAACAAGTTAATAAATACGGCACAAGAATGTGGCTTTTCTTGCCACTGTGACACAGGGGTTGGAGCTGCACTAAGAGAGGAGTCCCTTCAAACTTGTTCCAGGACTCCACAGAACCGGAAAGCTGTCGCAGCGGGACCCTTAGCTGAAAGGTGGGGAACAGAAGGAAGAAGAAGTCACCGCTTCTCACTTTTGGCTTGCTAGTCTCGCCGCCGCTCTTGGCCGTCCGATCAACTGCCACCGCCCCGTGCTCCTTCGCTCCTTTGAACAGATCCTCCACCAGCTCGTTGGGACTCTTCTTCCTCGGAGGGCCAACGATCTGCTGTCCGCTCCTCTCCGAGCCACCAGCATAAAACCTAACGGAAAGCACACGGCTGCTGGGTCAGACTGGAGCACTGCTTCTCTGGGAGATGCACGTGATGGGATCCCACAGTTTTATATGAGGATTCAGTTCATTTTTGTACAGCTTGGATCTACAGATATTAGCTACTGCCAGTGCATCTCCTACTGTACAAGTTCCTGTACTGCACAGACTTTCTTTTTATGTCAGTTACCGCAAAACTATTAATCAACAATAAGAAAGTGACAACCCTCTCAGACCTAGCGAGAAAAACAGCCCATGGTGACAGTCCAGCTTCAAACGCGAGTACGAGCCATGTCACCGAGCTGAACTAGTCTTGCACCTGTCAGATGGAGGAAGACAGGCAACACCTGAGCGGTGTATTTTGAAGGAAGGCCACGTTCACACCACACAAAGATCACCACACGCAGGGTGGATCGGAATTGGAAGCAAGGAATGCGCAGCAAAGTGCAGGTAAGCACTGCTGGAGGATTGCGTTCATCAGCTTCCAGAGGGTCTGTAACCCAGACTGAGCCACCGTGAGATTCAGCTGACCTTGCCCGTTAGCCTGGAGGGTATTTAACTAACCCAGCTGACATCATACGTGACTTTCCCACTAGTACCTCACGTTCGCACTGGAAAGGGGATCCACAGTTTTCTTTCCACCTCCACACTCTATGAGATAACCCTTAGGCAGCACTTCAAAAACAAAGCCAACAAAAGAAAATAAAACAACCAACCCCAAAACCCCAACCCCCCAAAAAAACGCCCCGCAACTCAAAACCCCAAGCAGAAAGAAAAACAATCCCGGCATTATTCCCCCGTTTCCGTTCTCTGTGGACACAAATGATGATCTGGGCTTTTTCCTATTCTTAGCCGAGGGCTTCCACATCCTACCTCAGGCTTTCTCTCGACAGCGCAATTCAGGGATGAAAACCAGTGCTTATGCAGCCGTGCTCAGCACGTGCACACACTCTGCACTGACCAAATTTTCCATTTTTCCACATGGCTTTTTGCAAACACCTGCCTGCAGGCGGTAAGCCATTGCGACCAGGCACGCGTAAACACACAATTTTAAGCCTTTAACTGAAAACTCACCGCTGTCCCTCCTCCTCTTCATCGTCATCCTCCTGCGCGTGAACGAGGTCTCTAAACGATGTCACTCTGTGGTCACTGCAAAAGTCAGTCGGAGAAGGACGCGTCAGCCTCATGACACATTTCAACCACGTAAGCAAAAGCTCCTGAGAGAAGGAGTTGAGTTGCCCCTGTTCTTCTCTTAGGGCCTCACTCATTGCTCTACCCAGAGCCATCAGGTGGTGAACCGAGCTCCCGGACCTCTCTGCCAACTACACTGACAGAAAACGGGAGCTGGTGCACGGGAGGAGGCTGGGACAGCAGCTGCAGAAAAAGCCACGAGTCTTCGTGGTCACTGTTTCTGCTTGTGTACTGGATTTTGTTGCCCTTCCAAAGAGCTGCTGCGTCCAAACCAGTGCAAGTACAGGTTTCCCAGGGACAGTCCAGCCTCCACGTCCCTCCCCCTTGTTGTTTCTGCCCAGGGTGTCAGCTGCGATCAAACTGGAACACGGTTCCTCTGCAAGGTGGACTTTACTCCCCAAAGCCTGAACGGAGAGCGCTCTTCCTTTGAGATATGGTCAGTAACTCCCCCTTAACACTGGATTGGATTTCCCTACTGCACAGGGATTAGGTGAGGCCAAATTAACTTATTTTTGTAAAATGCTCAACTCGGTCAGATCAGGCGCCACACAAAACCAGAAAATAGTTTTCCTGCAGAGACACAATCTGCTCAAACAAAAGTGTCACCAACTGTCTTCTAACCTCAAAAGACAAATCAAGTTTTTCCTGAGCAATGAGGCAAGTTGCCCTAACTGATCTTTGGATTAGTTGTGCAATAACGTCTGCGCTTGTAATGTATAAATGCTGAGGTTTTCACAATTTCTAGAGCGCCACACAAGGTGAAGCCGGTCTAAACGCAGAGCTACTTCTCCTGACAATTAACATATGTCAATGTTTCAGAGCTTGCGTTTTTACATAAATAGTTTTTGCTGTCAGGTTTACAAATTGCCAGTGAACAGATCAGCCTGACTCCTCACCTGGCGATGGTGCCTCTGGATATGGCGCTGGGTGTCGGCTGGGGAAGAGTCAGGATGTCCTCATCACCCCCGTCCTCGTAGAAGCTGGCAAGGGCGATCTGGAAAGGGTGCAGGAGCTTTTCAGGATGACAGCAAACTTTCCAGCACAATGGCAAAGCCACACACAAATAGCACAGCCGAAGCTGGTGTCACGTCAGACCTCTTGAGGCCGGTCAGTGCTACAGAAACGTCATTTCCCCCTCTGGGGCTCCAGGTGCAGGTGGAGCTTGGCCGGGTTGTGGCGTCTGGCTTTGTTGTGGTGGGACACTCACCCTACAGCTACGCCAGAGTGACTGCCCTGACCAGGGGCCCTTGTTCTGCAACAGTTCTACCGGGGTCACGCTACAATTATGGTTCCGAGGCAGCTGCTTTTGCGACACCCCCGAGTGGAGTCGCGGTTTAGCGCGGCCAGACGGCTGGAGGGGGCCGGGAGCCGGGCTCGGCTCAGGCCGGGGGGCGACGCCCCCCTTACCCGGGAGGTGCTGGG
>NW_009732372.1:4900-22512 GCF_000703405.1 Apaloderma vittatum | reverse complement strand
TTGCAGAAAAGGGGCGAAACTCTCGTGATCACTTGATTTATACTAAATATGACGTATATGGGATGGAATACTTTCGTTCGTCACCGCTCCTGTCTGTTACTCACTGCAGTTGCAACCTTTTACTTCCTTGTGACCCCTCTTACTACCCGGCACCCCCAGCGTGGCACACAAGAGCCAGCAGTGGCCTTGGTCACTATGGGAATAAGTATCAGCAAGAGCCTTTCTGCATCCCAGTCCCAGGCAGTAACTGAACATCAGGTGTTATCACTGCCAGTAGCAGGCACTGTCTGCAAAAACATGCTGCTGACTTCAGAAAGTGCAGCCTGTTAGAAGGGACTAAACTGAAAAGTAAAAATCACTAAACAGGACTGGGTTTTTAGCTAAATCCAGGACACACAGAATGGCCTAGGATGGGAGGGACCTTAGAGATCACGTAATCCAACCTCCTTGCCATGGGCAGGGACGCCTCTCAACTAGACAAGGTGACTCAAGGCCTCATCTAACCTGGCCTTGACCACCTCGAGGAAGGGGGCATCCACATCACACATATGTAATCTTTATGTTGTAAATTCCAAAATTATACATGAAAATAAAAAAGAAATATTTTTTGAGACATTACTTCCAGTATCATTTTAATTTATAACAGTCACTAATCAACTAGTTATCATTGGTATTTACAGAAAAACATGGCACACAAGATTTATTTTTAAAAAAGACCTTCAAAAAACAACCTATTCTAATAAGGATTAAAAAATATGTCTTGATAAAACTGTGGTTACTCTAAACTACATAAATCATATTAAGACTTAGCATTACTAGTAATTTTAATAGTAATGACTTTACTAATCAGTTTGTGGATCACGATAATCTGTCGTGTCTCATAGATGCCAATAGCAAATCCTGAGATAATATTCCTGCGGGAGAACCGTGATAGTTTTAAGTCATCAAAGGCATCTTCCAACAGGTTTAACCTTTCCTAAGCAGATTCTCTCACCGGCAGTTGCTGCCTTTTGTGTCTTCACGGACGTGTCCCAGTCCTGACTGAGCAGCAGCCTGAGGTTGGAGCAGTGCCTGCCGCAGCCCCTTGACACCAGCTTCAGGTTTTGCCCTCCTGGAAGCCAGCGCTGGCCCTTCACTGGCCCCCAGCATTCCCTACAGTGCTGCCTTTTGGGCAGCTTTGTCTTATTGGTTTCCTGTCCTTAAGTTTTTGGTCCTGCCCTGACTGAGGCCACACTTCTCTCCAGGTCGTTTCAGCGACTTCAAGCCAGGATCGGCTGCACCAGTGATGTCCACGTTGGTATTTCTTCTGTAACGCACCTTGGGCTTGAAGCAGTGGGCGGAGAGCAGCGCTTTCCTGACAATTGCAAACAGAAACCTCAAACAACCTTTCAAAGGTATTTAATGAAGCAATTTGTTTTTAGAAGAGAGCTATTTAGCTCTGACCCTCTGCTGTTTCCCACGTGCCTGGCTTATATTTTACCAGCTTCAAGTTGGCAGGATCAGCACTGTTTGCAGCTGCCTGTAGAAATGTGCCCAGAAATCACTAGCACTGTAGGGAGTTTCACAGATAGCAAAAATTTCTGACATGTAGGAATTAAGAACCAACCAACCAACCAAACAAACAAACAAAAAACCAGATAAATGCTTCTGAGCTAAATCTACCTGATTTAAAGAAAAAAGTCTCAAGTGCTGTGAAAAACTGAAAAGGATTACAAAGAAAGGTGAAGTGAATGAAGGCCCTCATGCAGATTTAAGAAATACTCTGAGCTAATGACCATTTTTCTCATTGTCTAATGATGTTAATTTCAGCAGCCGGTAGGATGCAGTTTGATTTGGTATGAAAACCTGTTTTGCTGTGCGAGGAATTGTTGGAGCGGGGAATGAGATAACACTCTCCATGTCTGCCTTTTTTTTTGGAAGCCAAGCAACTGGGAGAGTCCCTGTCATTAGGGAGGCAGCAACATGCCACTGAAGGACAGGGAACAGGGCAGCAGTACTGGAAACCAGCTTGCTGTTAATCTACATTAGTTTCTGTAATGGGCTGAAGTGAATTTCTTCCCATCCTTTATTGTAGACCAGCCATACAGGTACCTTGGCATCAGGTGGATGATCCAGAGAGCCATGGTCATCATATATCTTTTCTTCTATGTTACCCCTTATTCTCACCGCTAAGGAGGAAAACCACTTAAGTACATCAAATCTCCACACAGCAGCATGGAGCAATACAACTGCCCCAGTTCTGGGCCCCTCACTTCAAGAAGGATATTGAGGTGCTGGACCGAGTCCAGAGGAGAACAAGGAGGCTGGGGAAGGGCCTAAAGGGAAAGTCCGATGAGGAGAGGCTGAGGGAGCTGGAGGTGTTTAGCCTGGAGAAGAGGAGACTCAGGGGGAACCCATCACTCTCTACAACTGCCTGAAGGGAGGGTGTAGTCAAGTGGGTGTCGGGCTCTTCTCCCGGGCAACCAGTGACAGGACGAGAGGGCACTGCCTGAAACTGCATCAGGGGAGGCTAAGGTTGGTTCTCCTCATGGAGAGGGTGCTCAGGCATTGGAATGCACTGCGCAGGGAAGAGGTGGAATCACCATCCCTGGAGGTGTTGAAGGAGAGGCTGGATGTGGCACTTAGTGCCGTGGTCTGGCCCATGTGGTGGTGTTGGGTCATAGGCTGGACTTGATGATCTCTGAGGTCTTTTCCAGCCTCAACAATTCTGTGATTCTGTGAACTGCTGGTCAAACCTTGCTTTTGCTGCAGAATTCAGGCAGAACAGGCCCAGTCTTTTTGACCTCAGAAACAAAATTAGAAGTGTTCTCCTTGCTTCTTCCAAAGTTGCAGCAATCTGCACCCTCAATCAAAATCCCTGGACATGGGGCTGAGGTGCCCATGATCCGGGCCACTCTGGCTCTGGCTGCCGGGAAAAAGGCGAGGCTGTAGGACACGAGACTGAGAAGGTCCACGGTGTAGGTCAGGCTGGCGGCAGAGGGGACCGCTGCAATTTGAGATGGGTGCAGGCAGTGTCGTGAAGATACAAGAGGAAATCTACCCAATGTGAAAAGGCACAAAACCCTAAAGGAAATCTGGTGTTGGCGGACAGGAGTTTGGAACCACCGGGAACCTGTTGTAGGGAGCAACAAGGTGGGCCCTAGGCCACCTGACAGATGCCTGCTAGAGCTCCTTGTGGGCCTGCCCTGTGAGTGCTGAGCGTGTTCATTCGTGCTCATCCCCATGGCCTCTCAGGCTTTGTTGACTTTTACCTGTGTTAACTTCAAAACAACAAGTTAATGCTTTCAGGTTGAACATATCCTGCACCGTGCCTCAACAAAGTGACCTGCTCCGGGTCACGGGGCGTTTGAGACGCTGCCTGTTGACACCTGGTGTTAACCCTGGGGCTGGTTTTGCCTGCAACAGGCAAAGAAATGAAAGAGAAGGAAAAATTCGTTAATGGCTGGATAATCAATAAATGTTTACTGCTCATATCTAAAATGAATTCTTGCAAAATATTGGGCAGGGCTCTGAAACCAGGTAGTTCACTCTAACAGGACACTGGAGACTCCAGGTGGGGTCAAACCTACTTTGTGTTAGACTGAGAGGTTTTGGATCTTCTAGAATTGGCTGCTCTTCCTACCAAGCCTTGTAAAACTGTTCCTTCAGTTTGTGCAGGACATGTTTTTCAGTTGTGAACTGTAAAAAAAAAATCAAATGTAGGACAGTATGCAAACAGAAATAGCCATAAAGTAACAGTAACACAGTGTCAACTAGAGCTGTTTGGCTCCTGAAATGTGGTTAAGTATAAAACACACCACAGTGGCTGCTCCAGGGATCACGAATGTACCATAATGTGCCGTTAATGACCATCAGTCTTGCAGATTAAGTAGTTTCCATTTTGAAGAGTCACACAGAGCTGACATGATGGATCTTGAGAAGACAAAGCTTTGTTTATTTCTTAGCTCCTCTCTCAAGTTTGAGGACACATTCCTTAAAAGGACCATGTTGTCCCTGGGGTTCTTGACAAATCACACTATGAAAATGTCAAAGCAATTCCAAAAGTTTGTTCTTAACAGTCAAATGAGGATATAATCCACTCTTTTCATGGTTATTTAAATACACCAACACAATATCAGAATATTTTAAATGTATGGTGTACAATCAGGTGGCTTGACCTTTGACAACATAATATCATTATCTAATATTAATCTTGAGAAATGCAGGGGGATTTTAAATTAATGGAAAATAAGATGGAACATTCATTTTAAGTTACCATCCCACTTATGAAATTGTGTAATACATCAAATTATACTATAGATAAAGTATCATTCAAACTTGGAAGCTGAATGTCAGGGAAATATTATTCATAGGTATGAAGTTCTTGGAACAGATGAAGAAACCCTGATGAAAACTTACATGTGTCTTCAATGAAGATATTAATTCACATCCTCTCTGGGTCAATATCTCCCTAAGGTGAAGCCAAAAAGTTTGTAAAATGTATTTTCTGAAACTAGAAATTGCTTTGGTATGGTAAGGAAGGATTGTGGAGCTGTAGAATGACAAAGATGGGAGGGATGGACAACTGAGAAAAATATTTGCATGTGATGGTGTCTGAATTGAGTGAACACCCACCTTACAGTGTTTGAGAGCAAAAACCACGAGGGCTTTGAGATCAACCGGAATCCTTGTGCGCAGGGATTTTGATGGGGAGTGTGATCACAAGAGCCAGGTGATTGTGGTGTTACCACACACGAGCGTTCAGGAAAGTGAAGCATGTGCTGCTGCCCCACAGCTCGTGAGGACAAGGCATGGGCTGTAACAGGGGCAGTGGAGGGTGGATAAATAACACGAGTGTGAAGGGCTGTGGGGATGAGACAATGGAGGGAATTTTTTTAACAATGATTCCTCCTGTGGACAGATGAGTGTTTCCTCCTGAGACAAACAGCTTTGTGGCTTTCTGGTGATACGTTCATGAGCAGACAGGTGAGATGAGGAACGGTTCTAGAGGTGTGTACAAATTCTGCCAATACCACATCTCTTGCAGGAAAACAGAGACTGTGAAGTGTACAAAAATCTGCAACCTCAGTCAATGCACCGTGTGTAGCTGGTATGATGAGTTCATGCAACACACTTGTGTAAGGAGCCCACAATCAGTTTGTAAATTCTTTGAAGAGTGAGATAAAGCCAAAATTCCTGCCTTCTCTTGCTTATTAGAGCACTCCTGCCCATATTTTCCTTGTCTACAGCCAGCCAGCAGGCAGGATGGAGGGGCAAAGCCTATTTAAAAGGTTCTGCAAGGTCCTGCAACCTCTCCACGCCTGCAGTGGCTGGGAGGGGACTGTGGATGTCCACCTACCCGGAGCTGCCCACCCGTGCGAGGATGCCCATCCTGGGACTGCGGATCTGGCAGGTACCTGCTGGAGCTGGGGATCTCTCCTTGTCCCTGTGGCTCTGGTCACATGGGTGACACCAGAGAATTGCCGAGAATCACAGTAGACTGTATCGGCAATCTCCAGTTCAGGAAAATGCAGCAAATGCTCTGTGCAGTGTTTCTTGCCTTTTGAAATATTTCAGGTAATGCAGGTATTTACCCCTATCCTTCAGGAAAATTTGTAAGTGAGAGGGTAGAAGGAGATTTGGGTTTTTTTAGCTATGGAAAAAAAATGACATATTACAAAACTAGTAACTTCTGCTTGGGTTTTTTATTATTTTGGCACTGAATATTAATATCTCAGCACGTCATGTAGGTTTCAGCTTTGATGAGTGCATGCAGATGTAGGAACTTAAGTGGCAAAGAGTGATTTTGGAGATGATAATTTACATTAACTCCTTAGAGACTGAGGATGAGTCATTTGTATGGCAGCAGATGAGTATGAAGCACATTACAGCAAAATAGTTAGGGTCATTCTTTACCTGCAAATGTTGTCTAACAGACTTGTGGTAAGAGAGAAGATTTAAGGATATACTGAATTAGAGATGTAAAAAGAACCTGGAAATGAGCTAAAAATTTTAAGAAAGTGAGCTTCTTAAGAAAGAAAGAAAAAAACCCAAGATGTTTACTAGATTTGAGACTGGAAACTAAATATGTTGAATTGCAACCTCCCACCTCTATGAAACACCGTCCAGCCAGCACAGAAGTATCTTAAATTATTCTTGTATATTTTCAGGTCAGCTGCTGCTAATTATCATGTAACTTATGCTCAAATTGGGCTGATTTTTTTTAACCCTTTTGGTCTCGATTGGTCTGATGACAAAAGACACTAAGAAGCCTAAAGCAACCAAGTAGGGCTTTGAAGAAATTAAGTGTGTCTTGCGTGGGGCCTCTTAGGGCGCTGGCGCTGCGACAGAAGGGAACTCTCTGAAAGGAACCTGTTAAGATGCTGAAAGCAATGGGTTAGGATTAAACAGAAAGAATATTTCTGCATGCAACCCCTGCCACCACAAAAATCTCTTGTGTTAATGGAATGTAAACATGGGCCCAGCTCACTGTGATAAGTTGTCAAAGTTATTTGGTCTCGGGGGTCCCACAGTAACTTCAGCCACAACTCCCTGCATTTCGATGCAGCAGTGGGGCCTCTCCTTTACCCCGTCACTTTGTCTTGAAGTGCTGTTCAGCGAGCGACATGTAAAATGAAGCAGCAGATTACTTTTTTTTTTTTCCTGAAAAACATCTCACATTACAGTTTCCTGTATTCGCAGGGTACATTGTTACCTGTGCCCTCCACCGAGATAAGGTGCTCTCTGATGCCCAGGCTTTTGGCCAGTGTCCTGGTTCTCTTTCACAGTATCACAGTATGCTAGGGATTGGAAGGGACCTCAAAAGATCATCTAGTCCAATCCCCCTGCCAGAGCAGGATCACCTTGATGATGTTACATAGGAAGGCGTCCAGGCGCGTTTTAAATGTGTCCAGAGAAGGAGACTCCACAACCTCCCTGGGCAGCCTGTGCCAATGCTCTGTCACCCTCACTGAGAAGAAGTTTCTTCTCAAATTTAAGTGGAACCCCTTGTGTTCCAGCTTGATTCCATTACCCCTTGTCCTATCATTGTTTGCCACCGAGAAGAGCCTGGCTCCATCCTCGTGACACTCCCCCTTTATATATTTATAAACACTAATAAGGTCACCCCTTAGTCTCCTCTTCTCCAAACTAAAGAGACCCAGCTCCCTCAGTCTTTCCTCATAAGGGAGATGTTCCACTCCCTCCATCATCTCTGTGGCTCTGCGCTGGACTCTCTCCAGCAGTTCCTTATCCTTCTTGAGCTGAGGGGCCCAGAACTGGACACAATATTCCAGATGCGGTCTCCCCAGGGCAGAGTAGAGGGGCAGGAGGACCTCTCTCTATCTAATCACCTCCCTTCTAACACACCCCAGGATGCCATTGGCCTTCTTGGCCACGAGGGCACATTGCTGGCTCATGGGCATCCTGCTGTCCACCAGGACCCTCAAGTCCCTTTCCCCTACGCTGCTCTCTAACAGGTCATTCCCCAACCTGTACTGGAACCTGGGGTTGTTCCTTCCCAGATGTAGGACCCTACACTTTCCCTTGTTGTGCTTCCCACATCACCCTCAGAGCTGCAGTGTTCATGCATAGAAAGGGGTGAAATGGGGAAAGGAGCTGCAAGAAATGAAAACCTGTAAGACGTTAAACTGGTTATTTGGCTATATGCAGCCTTGTGGAAAAAAACACGGTGGTTTTTACGTTTGGATTTTCTTCTTTTTTTTTTGATTCAGGTGAACCAACCAAGCATCATTTGATTAGGAACACTTGTAGGAGTGAAATCACTAAAAAAAATCAACAAACCAAGATGGGTGGGATGTAATTAAGTCAAATGTAGGAGGTGGTCACGGTTTTGAATCCTATTTCTGTTTGAAATGCCATTTTCCAGAATCGGTATCGAGCCATCAGACAACCCTTCAGTGTGTCCAAGCCAAGAATCTGAAGTGATTTACTTCGGTATTAAATCCCAGACTGTGTATTTTACCCAGGAGGTGGCAGTGTCTGTAGCGGTTTGCTGTCCTCACCTCCCTTGCCCTGTGTCAACAAGAGCCGGCTTGTTTGTGTGCGGGTCCAGCAAGCTTTCCAGTACTTCACACTCAGATTTACTTTCTGGGCAAAGTGGAACTTACTTTGAGATAATCTGTTGTCCAAATGTATTCAATCCTTAGAAAAAGGCAGAACAGCTCAGGCAAACTCACCCGTGACTCCCATGGCCATTTTATTCCAGAAAACTAATGAAAGGAAAATCAAAACTGGCACACTTTGTAATTTTGGGGCTTAAATTCTCCAGATTGGAGAATAAAAAAACTTCTTTTTCTGCTGTTTACCAAATTACTGGCTTTTCTTCTTGCTTCAGTCTCCCCAAGGAACAGCAAGAGATGCAGTGAAGTTTGCCGTTGATGTCGGGTACCACGAATTTAATCATGCCTGCCTGTACGAGAACGAGAATGAGATTGGAGATGCACTACAAGAAAAAATAAGGAGGGGGTCGTGAGGTGAGAAGATCTCTTTATTGTCAGTCACGTCCTTGAATAACTTGTCTCACATGAGGCCAACTCTTGAGAAGAGAAACAAGGTCCCAACCTGCAAAGTGCCAGGGGATGAAGCTGGTCTGGGAATTAGCTCCTCTCTGTCAGGGCAAAGCGTTTTGCAGATTGAGGGAAGGAAGAGGTCAATTCTTGGAGGGGGAAAAAGAAAAAAAAAAGAGGCTTGATTTAGGAGGGATTTTTTTGTAGTCCATATCCATTGTCAGCCACGGAGACAGGAACTAAGGCTGTGCTCTCAGCTGCCTCTGAGATAGGAAGCAGGGCTATTGTGTTCGTGGTCACTCCTGCTGCGCTGCCGGCCTCAGCCTATTAACTCCTGTATGTTATGCTTTGTTTTGTTTTTTCCCCCAACAACAATGGTAGGAAAAATAAAGTAACTTCTATCTACTGGAAGCTGGTGGGTCGATTTTCACCAGTTTAGCTTTTTTTTTCCCCCTTCATTTTCCTTCATTGTTGTATCAATCATTGGAATTTTAGAGCATCTCATTTTACTAAACTGTCAGCACTGCACATAAAATAAGGTGCACAGAAGTGGTGCCTCCTCAGGACAAGAAGATGTGCTGTGTGGTGAGCTGCCTCTGGCTGTGCCACGTGTTTCACTGCCAGGGACGCTCTGCAGTCGTGAGGCCAGGAGAGCAGCTCCCAGGCTTTGCCTTGCCCCTGCAGCTGTGGTCCACCTTCCATGAGAGATCTCCGGGGAAGGAGACGTGCCAGGAGATACTTGCTGCCCTCCAGCTGGATTATGTGGATCGCTTGATCTACCTGTGTGGATCTACTTGATGCACTGGCCCATGGGATACAAAGTATTGAGACTTTAGCTCCTGGGAGCCATCTGTCAGGGCTCTGCCACTTTTTCCTTTGGGACCAGATGTACCCTTAGTACTCTCGAATGAGGAGTGTTGTTAAACCTCATTAGGACATAATGAGAAACCTCTATATGGATTGTCCAGGAGGAAAGGCTGCTTAGGCTAGGCCTTGTAGTACAAAGACCACCTTGTTTTACCTTGCACAGCATTTCCATGTCATGGATCGAATTACCATCCAGATGACATTCCTCTTAGGAGACTTCGATTTGCTTACCCAGGATTAAACAGTTGTGAATTACTTAGTTTCTGTTTTTTTCTCCTCTCTCCTCTCCTCTCCTCTCCTCTCCCCCAGGTTAAATAAATGCTTGTTTACTCATCATGTCACAGCACTGGCCTTCCCCTAGTTTGCCTGAGTCACATAAAAAAGTGTCTGCCCTTCCTCTGCCTGCAGAACAGATTCTCAAGAAGCAATTGTTCTGAGACAATTCACAACGTGAAATATTCCAGGCTTCTGACTTCTCCATGGCCTTGGGCTCTTTCTTGTGTTACTTTGCCAAAATTGGGGTTTTTTTTAATATCTGCTGCTTACTAAACTGGGTAGGTGGGCATGGTAAGAGGAAATCTTTGACTCTGTGTGTACCCTGCAGTGGCTTGAGCTGACATAAGCTGTTGCTTCCGTCCCCACACCACCCTCTGGGCACCTGCACTGTCCAGACCACAGGAAAGCCAACACGTCTGTGCCCCCATACCCAGAACTCCCAAATATCCCCCTTCTAGAAAGTACTGGAACTTGCCCAAAGCCCTTTGCTAAAGCTGCATGTATAACACAACCAGGCATGAGTACAGGCTGCGTAGCAGACGAGACTTGGGCGCAAGTTCGAATTTTTTCTTGGCTGATGGTTTGGGCTTCCTTCTGCCTCCACATCCACCGTGCGTTCAGCATGGCCAGGCTGAAAGAAGACAAGAGGCTCACCAGAGTCAGAAGAATTCGCTGATGCTTTTTTCCTTCTGTCAGATGGAGAGTAAGATGCAGTTTTGTTGCTCATATAAAGGAAAAAAATTATTTCAGCAACTTCAGATAAAAAAGATTTCTGCTTTGGAAGAGGTGTTATCTTCTGCTCTAAAGCTAGTAGTTGATTATTTTCTCCAGTTTCTTTTCTGCTAGAGATGCCAATCTAATTAGGGCTGCCTAGCTGTTTTATTGTTTGCCAGTGTGAAAGAAAATAGGTGGTGAGGGGGAACACAGCACTGCTTATACTATACTGCTACTCCTAAATGTTACGTCTACCTTGGGAAATCAATCAGTGTTGACGATCAAGTATCCTGCTCTAGCTCTCCCAGAACATCTCCTCGTCAAGACTCTCTCCTCCATATGACAAGCTTTATATTATGGCATAATTATTCTGTTAGCTGAGGAATTACCACCCTGAGATATCAATGTGATGCAATTAGACTCCACCAGCACCACAACTTTATATCGTTCACCCCAAACATGCATCTATTGCACACTTCCTAGTGCTTTAACAAACACTGCACTTTTCTATTTCTGCTTTTGGTATTCTTTCTGCAAACGAACTTAAACTTGTCGTTTTGCAAACGGAAGTAGCCTAACTGTTTGTTATTCAGGTGTTTGGCTGAAGAAGGCATGGAAACCTTCCTTGCTTTCAAGAAGCGGTATCGCATCTACGCATTGAGCAAGTATGTACCTCCTGCTCCACGTTTTAGCAAGATTGGATTATTACAGGATAACCTCTTAAGAGACAGTATTGGCTAGCCCCCCTGTGGGAATATAGCGGAAGATTGGCAAGGAGGATAGTAGGTATGTTCAAGCAACCTGCAGCTGGGGTGTCAGAAAACACAGCCATCGTACGAGGTTACTGCTCAGTCTTGCATGCCCAACCAGCAGCACACCTGCACTTAGGTAACAGAGGCCTGGGAGAGCTGCGGGGGCATCTCTTGCATCCCTGTCCTGCTGCAGAAAGGTACCTAACAAAGCAGTGGATTAAATACTACAGGCTCTCTAGCAAGGCGAGATCTCCTCACGCCTGCGTTGCTGCTTGTCACGCTGCTCGCCTGATCGCTGCTTGTGTGCCTCCACCCGGGCACTGCTGCAAAGATTCTCAGGTGCCAAGAATAAATTTACTCTTTGCATTTCAGCCGTGGTTTGTGGTTGTTCCCATGTCCTACCTGCTTCAGCCTGCACACTCACTGAAAAATAAAAAGAGAAGGAACCTCAGGCAACACCTGGTCACATCTCTATTGGCTGGAATCCAGTACCAGAGTTTATTAGAGCATTGCCCATCTTGTATGGGTTGGTAGCACTGGGATTTTTGCAGGTAGGTTGTGTGTTAAGATATCTTTTAGAGGATGCATACCAAACTGCTGTCCGAAAATCAAAATCAGCTGGAAACTCCAAAATAAACAGGCAGCACTTTTTTTTTTTTCCTTTTGTTTTCTTTGGCTACTTTATATAAGAGTCAGTCAGTGTAAATAAACTCCATTTTAAGAAGGAGAGTTACAAGTTTTTTTGAAGTGGAAAGCTATGCCTATGTATTTATGCCAACGTTATTAAGACAGTGTCTAGATAACAGAATTGTCAGATACAGACTTACCAACATCTGCAGCTTATTCTGTTTTCCCAGGCTACCCGCTTATCTAATGGCATGCTGTGGACTTAGGAGTTCACACTAGAGCGGTTTAATATCGCAGGCAAGTTTGGCGGTTTCAGCTAAGCAAAAGATACATTATCTTTTGCAAACAAAGTCATGGGTATTTGCAAAGGTTACAGAGCATTAATTTCCACTGCCCTGTAGTGTTTTTACCACAGTTCACAGTTTTAGTTCTGCAGACCTTTTGTCAGAGAAAAAAACCCCCACCTTTTTCTTCTTAGCCTTAAATCATACTCTCTTTTTCTAGGTGCAAAAAATCCCTTCTTTTTTTGGAAAAGTCTAATGCAACTGTCACCTTCAGATCCTCCAGGGATCATTGTTTTGAGCACTTTGCAATGCTTCATGTATATTAAATCACAATAAGTGCAATGTGTATTACAAGGTGGGAGAAGGTAGTTCAGAGGCATTCTGAAAAGTAATCTTTGAGCATGGGTGCATTTGCTTCCCTTATTATCAACTACAGTTATACAAATCCTTTATCCATAGCTTTGTCCTGCTTTTGTTGTGGCAAAATACATATTCTTGTAGTATTTAGAAATGATAAAAAAGTTTAATAAACCTGAATCTTTGTGATTTGTGAAAAGCAGCCTTTGTCACAAATACAGATCCTGACACATTTTAGAAAAATTTTGATTCTCCTACTGGCTGCATTTTTTGACTAGAGGTCAAAATACATGCAACCTTGTAGTTGTAAATATAAAACAATCCACTTAACATCAGATCTTTATAAGACAGTATGCTGCTGAGATTCTTACTTCAGTAATTTCAGCATAACAGACTGAAACCTTTTTACAAGACACTGCTGAATTATGTTTCAAGAGCTGTTTTCTTAATGAGGTCTCTCCTATTTATGAACTGCTAAAAACTAATAAACTGGTAGGAGATTTGTATGTTTGGTTTTTTGTATCTACAAGAGTATATAAATACTGCCTTTATCAGTAGAATGGCTGCAGTTAAGACTGTGAATCTCTCTGAGCAAATCTAAAGTCTGATAAAGGAGACACAAAGGAATTATTTTGTTTGGCAAGTAGTTTATTTAACAAACAGAAAAGCTGGGCAGCCTCATAGATGCCAACAGTAGGTTCTGACTCTCTTGTACTGCTCCCTAGATACTGTCTTGCTTACATTTGGACTCAAAGGATGTCACTGGATGTTGTTTTCTCTAGTAAAAAAAGTCAGTGCCGCTGCAGCCCCACGCATCTGCTCGAATTTTGACGAGGTGTCTGTTAATCAAGACGTTTTGTTCTTGAACTCTAACACATGACTCAACCCTCCTGTCATCGCTTTACACTCTCCCAGCCCCTTAGAAGAACAATGTGGATCAGCACTGCCTGCAGAGAGGAAGGACAATTGTGTAATTCAGGTTCAGGGCTAAGATACACACTTCATGGATATCCTTTTCCAGCAGATTTTCTTTGTAGTTGAGGTTTTTAAGTCTATAAGGGAAATGATGGCATATCTTTGAGCTACTTTAGACTTTTCCAAAATATTTGAATAACAGGTGCCCTAGAAAAGGCAAAGCAATTCTGTCAAATTGGGTTTCCTACAGAAACTCCTCTAAAAAAAAGAAAAAAAATCTGAAAAGCATACAACAATTGACACCAAACAGTTACGGTGCAGTGGAACAGATAGGAAAGTGCCTGTAACGGTTACTCTCTTTTTTTTCCTCCCCCTGATCACATTAGATTAGAAAGGTCAGTTACAGAATATTATTACAGCCACAGGTAGAAAATGGGGAAAGTGCTTTGCTTCCAGGCATTCAGACTGTGGCCAGGCTGTCAATCTACAGGAGCAAGAGCAATACCCAGTTCAGGCCGTGGCATACAGCCTATCTGGAAATATTCTCTACTTCATAGGAACTCTCAAACAACATTCCAACTTAATCACAGCTATCAGACTTGAAGTTATTTACAGGATGTTTATAGACCGTGGCAGGCAGGAAGTCAGACTAGATGATCACAGTGGCCATATAATAGTAAAAAATTCAAAACAAGCTAGAAGCCAGAGATTGTGCGTTTGTTTTAGAGACAATAGATCTTTTCCAGCTTGCAGAGACTTCAGAAAAAGGTAAAAGGAGAAAAAAAAATCTGGGTGCTATCAGTTACTGGAAAATAAAGAACCTTCTATTTTGCAGCTGAGCTGCAGCCATATCTCTTAAAGACAAGATGCCCTTCTAGCAGAGCGTTGCTGCCTCACAGCCAACCCAGCAGCCTCCGATGGCAGCGAGCTACTCGAGAAGCTCACCTCAGCTCCAGCACTTACCTCTCCCACCACATATGCCACAAGGGCACTGCTCAAATTGCATCTGCTATTTGTAGAGAGGAAGCTACACAGCTTTATCTCCCTTGTATTTGGATTTTTATTTGGATTCCCCAAATCCTCAAATACTAGCCTCTTCTGTGGTTTTTATGTGAGCTCAGACTTTGCTTTTCACAGGACCTACTTTTCTTAAACACAAACTGCCATAACAGGCTCAAGTAGAGACTTGGGGGTGTTTTACTGCTATTGTGGATTCAGTTCACTTAAGAGGAGCAAGTGTTGTTCATCTCTTCTGCTGCAGTGATCTGACCAAGGCACAACTGTTGTCTGAAGAGTTTTACTTGTTCTGTCAGTGCAGGGACCCGCAGCAGAGGTATTGCCACACGCTGACAAGTGCTGGAAACTTTCTAGTCTCCAGATTCACCTGAACCCTGTTGTTAATACACAAGTGGATACCAATGGCCATATAACCCACTGCCTTTCCTGTAACTGTAAATAACAACTGCACACTGCTACCTAGGTAGCCTCAAGGTACACACACTGACAATATGTCTCCACCTACTTTTCAGCAGCCTGTGGAGCATTTGTTAGTTACTAATCCCCAGGCTGGATCAACGTCTAACATGAGAAGCAGATGTGCAAGAGGCCACAGGTCTAGCAGTCCACAGACCTGGAAATACCAAGGCCATCTCTTAAAGCCAGGAGAGAACACACCACACTACAAACACCAGGCTCCAGGAAAAGAACACAAGTACTCTCCCAGTGTCAGATGCAGCATAAACAGACTCGAGTCACCATAACCCGCTGTAGGGAGCGAAGTAAATTTATTGAATGACAAGCTGCTTTATTCTGATCTAGTTAAAGACATCTTTGCTCCCTGCCAGGGGGTTGGACTAAATGACCTTTAAAAGGTCCCTTCTAGACCAACACATTCCATGATTCCTGTGTGCCTACTTCCTCAGCAGCATAATCACCACCTTTCTGTTGGAACTACAGCACAAGGTTTCCATTATCCTCAAACAATTTTCAGTTTCCATCAGCTATGTTACAGTGCTCTTAGACTGAACCCACAGATACATCATTCCTAGTCAGCAGTGAAATTATCTGTGCCACTGGACTGAACCTAGTAAACAGAAAATACCTTAGCTGAGCATTTTGCTTTTGTATCACAACATGTTGTCCCATGACTTGAGCTTTTATGGTACATCTATTCCAGTATAGTCAAACCTTCATTAAATGTTGCAAATGGGCTGGGAGAAAAAAAAAATAAAAATGTTACATCCATGTTTCTAGAGGGAAAACCAGGGTAACATAGGTAACGAACAATACGTAAAAATTCAAGCCTCGTTGCTGATCACTGCCACTCTGGTTTTCTATTATAATTCCAGGCTCTCTCACACTGAGCTCAGTATCATTCAAAAGCAAACAGAAGGAGAAACAAAACTAACCGTAAAATTGAGACCTGTTCCATGAACTTTTTGCTTTCAATCCTGCACACAAACTTCTGGTCCTTGCCTTCCTCTAGATCTTAATAAAAGATGTATAGGAGACTGACTAAGATAATCAACGACCTAAGAATAATTATACAGATGGCAATTGGAGCAGACTAAGACTCTCCTGACCTGACAGCAGTGCAGGGGAGAAATGTCAGAAGTTTACCAAATCTGCAGCAGCTCTGAGAATGGGACTAGAAATAGACCAGTTGCTATCTTCTCCACTGTAAAAACCAGCAACATCGAACGAACCTGACAGCAAACAAGTAAGAGAGAGCAACTCTTCACAAGATGTGCAAGTGTGAAAAAAATCATTCCCTTGGCATATAACAGATTTGCAAGGGACCTGAACAAGAAAGTTAACTGGTGGCTGTTAAGCATGAAAGGTCTCAAACTGCTGCTAGATTCAAAGAACACACAACTGCAGTGCTCAGCTTAACCATCTTCAGCAGCTTGTGTTGGCCACAGCTGGAGACAGGAGGCTGCATTAGATAGACACTCAGTTTGGTTCAGTTTAGCTGTTCTTATGAGCAGTAATCAGGCTGGCTTGTAATCAGGCTTATTTCACTTTTGAAAAGCTAGATTGTACAGTCTGCTTCATTTTTTACTTTTTTTTTTTGCTTAAGAATTTGTAGAAAAAAAGATCTAGTTTTGCAGATGTTTGTACTAGTGGTCCTGTATCATGCACTTCAACAATTTAAAATGCAAAAGCAACATGGCCTATGAAAGTTTTAAGAGTTGCCTCTCAGCTTAAAAGAGCAAAGTCCTGCCAGAACAAGACAGGGCTCTGTACTTCAAGAGACTAAAGACAAGGCAGAGGGAGAGATGACACTGACAGAGTTTACACACAACAAACTAGGAGAGTATTAAGTGATTACAAGAGATGAAATCATTTGTCCTGAGTCAACTGTTCTGTGCCCCAATTAAGCAAGACTCCAGATTGCTAGTTCTATCTTCAAAATAGTGGTAAAAAACCCAAATACAGGATTTTCTTTTCCTGTTTTGAATAATGTAGTTTCCTGCGGCCCAGATTTCACAATGCTGCAGAGATGTTACATTATGGCACTTGTGTTACCCTTGGGAGCTCAGCAAGAAGAGAGGATCCTGCCTCCCCTTCCCCAGAAAGAAACAAAGACCAAACTACAGTCCATCAGATAAAAAGTGATTCCAGCCAGGCAGGCTTGTGTATTTATGTTCCAATATCAGAAGTCGAGCCATTTTCTCCCAAAGGAACATCAACTGCAATCTGAAACATACTGTGCCCCTAAGACTGTTCGTAGTGACCTTCCACCAACCAGCAAGATGTCAATTCCAGCCGCTTCCTGTATTCTCATCTCCTACCCAAAAATTCTCAAATAAAAAAAAAAACTCTTGCCTTCTCCAATGAGATAATCACCAATTTTCTCTACCATCTTCCCTGCTGGAAACGGATCCTTTAGAGCCATTTTTGTTCAACATGGGAAAAAAGGCCTGATAATCTGATATCATTGGAAGCAGTGAGAGCACAGCTGGAAGGGAAACAAATTTTAAGTGCAAGTACTGATTCTACCAGTCCCATGTGATTTTTCTCCTGCTCTTAATCTTTCCTGTAGGCTCGACTCTTCTTTTTACAGTGTTCTACAGTATCACACCAGCTTAACTGCTGCAGCAGAGTCTTGAGAAAGTCTAGCAAAGGAGGCCAACAAGGCGGAGCTGAACTACAAGTTCTTAAAAATACCAAACAAAACAAAACCCCAGCCACTTCTCATTGGAAGAGCTACAAGGTTGTATTTATCCTTAAAAATTTCTTTGATCAGAAACCCAGAGATCTGTCAAATCACAATACAAAAATAAATGCTGTGAACAGTTACGGCAGGGAGA
>NW_009732372.1:0-4869 GCF_000703405.1 Apaloderma vittatum | reverse complement strand
GCTCACTTAGCTCGAATGCCAGCCTCCGGATATGTAATTCTTTGATCTTTCCACTTTACCTTTTAGGAGATGAAAGAAAAATCTCTGCCCTAGTAGGTAGAGAGTGCAGCACAAGTATGAGTGTACAATAACCATTTTACTGTAACGATCCCCAGATCAACTGAAATTAAGACTTGGCTGTAGCAAAAAAACAACACAACAACAACAACAAAACACCCCACCTGTCTTTTCCTCTATCTCAGCCTTATTTAACCATATCTGACCTTGAAGAAGCAATCCAAAATCATTATGGGTGACAGGGATTTTTCTCACTCCCTTCTCATTCATCCTTCCTGATGACAGGCAGCTTTCTGTTCAAGTTTATGCGTAGTTTTCCTTTCACTGAGGTGCTTCTCCATTTTTCTTCTATTTCCACTCTCATATTTCACTGAGCACCCAAGTCCTCTGCTGGCTAAGTGCTGTGCTGTGTCCTTGAATGACCCATTCCAAATTTTTTCCCCTCTAAGTCATCCAGCAAAATACAGAGAGCGCCTGTTACAATACCACTCCGCCCAAGTGCTACAGCTAGTCCGCCTTCTGCTGCAGAGCACTCTGTCTGAGAAGTCTTCTCCAGTAAAATTCCTACTTGGAGAATGGAAAATTTCAGGCAGAAACTTCCATAACGTTACAGTGAAATGAAAACAGAGATTATTAGAACCTGATGTACTACTTTGGAAACGCTGACCCTCAATGTAACTTCTTGCCAGAACATGCTTGACAAAAACCAAACCAAAACAAATGTTATTTTCAGGCAAGTCGACATTGCCCCAAACACTTTTCTGTCACAGCTCAGACTAATCTAAGAACATTAGCTCTTCTGCCTTTTTTTAGATGCCTTTGGGCTTTTATTCATCTCATTACAGATATACACACACTTGCGTAGCCAGAGCTTTTTGTATTTGCTTTTAAGCCCAGAATTTAAAGTGATTATGATCAATTTGTTAGGAGAATCAGCATTAGAGGAGAATATTGCTCAAAGTCAGACGTTGATCCTCTCCTCTCTCCTCCTTGTTTTCTAAGTTAACTCCATCTCCTCTGTTCAGCCTATTGAAAATTACTCTGACCAAAACTGTGTTCCATGCACATCCCGGCCTCCGCAATAGCAGAAAGACTTAAGAGAAGCATTTGAAGATGAAGTTTGTTTTGGCAATATAAAAGGGTAGTACTAGAAAAAGTCATACTAAGTTAAAATTTAATACCTTTTTATCAGTACCAGGAAACAAACCACCTACTTGGCAAATAGTTTGAGAACAACTGCATTCATAGTACAATTTAATCTAGCTTTATTCCCTTTCAGGTATGCTACACGGTTACAGGATCGGAATCCTACCTTAGTTTACCATTTAAGGGTGGTTACGTTAACAGTACTGGTGTCTCCCTTCTTCCATCTGTTGTGAACGAATCCCATTTCTGCCAGGCCTACACAACCTCCTTCAGAGCACATTTCATACTCTAGTCCTACTCATATCTTGGAAAAAAAATCTACCAGGGCATGCAAAGTAACCCAACACTAGCTCTGCTTTCAAAAGTGCCCAAATGCACTTTGTGAATAGTCTTAAGCAGCTCTCAGAAAGTAAAAAACTTTAAAACCATCACACACGAGTACTGTAAAAAACATAAAAACCCAACAAGACAAACACAGCTCACTTGTCAAAATTCGTGTGTAAGCCTATTCTTCCATTCTCCCAGAGCAAAGCAGTAAGCTTCTCATGTGCTAACTCATGACACAGGTTTTTCTTGAATTCCTTTTTACCATATTTGCAAATAGTGGCTTGTACAAGTGCAGAATTCTTTCCTGCATCATGTGCTGCCTCCCTGGAAAGGGCAAGTTTTCTACTGCTAACTGAAATGGCACTATAGGGTGTCATGCAGGCTTTTTGTCTTCAAGGGAATGAGTTTTCTATCAAAGTACGCTAGCACTTCAGTAAAATAAAGACAGACTTTAATACAACATACGGTCAGGTTTTATAATACACCGAAGGATCATGGCAGAAACACAAAGTACCGTAAGCGAAGTTAATCAATTAGTATATTAGCTGTCAGACATCTCAAACCAGCTCTATTTAAAGAGAGGCTCAGGCTTGTCAATGGCCACAGGCATACCACACACTCAGGTGTTCCACTTTTCTACAGAAGAATAGCAGACAGACAGCATGTCATATATAAATTAACATCAACAGCAGATGATTTCTTGGGGGACATTAATTTTTCTTGCTTTTGTGTAATCCCTGGAGACAGCTGATATAAACAAAGCTACTCCAGTGTTACTACCATTAGAACGCTGCTGAAATAACCATCTCATTACACATGGTAATGAAACTGTATTTTATTATATGCAAAAAACAGCTTTTATACTACCAAGAAACCAGGACCTATACACTTTTCAAAGAACTACCCACATAGAAACTGCTGTACTTTGAAATTAACTTGTACTTTCAATTAGAGAAATAGCATGGGTTGTTACAAAAAGAAACAAAACCAAACCCAAGAGCAATCAGAAAAAAAGTAGACCTTGATTATGTAAAATCTGCCAGTATCCTGGTCCTTCCAGATGATAGTCACTAGCTCCAATTCCCAGTATTCCAAAACAAAAAGTGACTGCTTGGTCAAGCTTTCTCAACATTTTCTCCTTACCAATTCCAGACATGTAGTTTGGCAAAGACAATGTATTAGTCCACACAGCGTGCTCTTCAGAAGCATTTTAGTATTTCCTTCTTCCAAAAGAAAAAAAACACAACACAAAGTCACTGAGTACACATCTTTGTGGGGCAAAGAAAAAAAAAAAAAGAAAAAAAAGAGGCTGGTGTCTGATGCAGTGAGAAAGCTATATAGGCAACTCATAGGCAACAGCAGAAGGGTATCCAAGAAGTCTGGAGAAAGGCAGGAAACCATTTTCAGTATTCTGCATTGAAAGGGTAGTCCTTGTGAGTTTTGCTCCTGAAGGAAATCAAAGAGGAAAGGTTATCTCATATCTGAAAGATCCTATGTTCAGCTACAACTACTGCAAAGAGCCACCAAGAGAGGAGCTGAACTGTATAAAAGCAAAGTCAAGCTTGTTTCTGTTTCCCACACACAGCACTTGCAAATGAAAAGATTCTTGAGTGCCTTCTGTTCAGGCTCTGAGCACTTCAGGTGATACAATTTCAGTGCTTTGCAGACAACTAATTCAAAGTTTCACTTTTTACTGCCAGAAAGACTTATTTTTACAGCCTTCCAACAAAGATTTTATATCTGGCTTTAGATTTCCAAGTCGCAAATCCTCATGCTCCCTTTTAAAGTGTTCACCTACTTTCCCAACCACTCCTAAAGAACATACGGTCAAGTTTTACAGTACACTGAAAGGTCATGTCAGAAAGACAAAATACCATAAGCAAAGTTAATAAAAAAAACCTGAGTCTCAGTTATGCTTGTTTCTCCCATATGGAGAAAATAAAGATCATAAATAAGTCTCCTGTTGCTATTCCAGATACAAAAAATTTTCTTGTAGGCTGAACTGAAAATGAACATGAAGCTTGTTTTACGCTCATGATGATTTCGTTCATAGCATGAATAGTTAAAATCCCACTCTGAAAAGCTCAGGATGATCCCTTTGGAAATTGAGTTTGAGTATCCTGAATTTCAACCAAGCCTATTATCTGAAACTTCATATATTAAGGTATGACTTATTGGTAGCTTCACAGCTTGGAAAAAGGCAAGAAAAACCAAAACTAACAAAACTAGATTGCTACTTACGTGGTCATCACACAAGCTCTCCAGTTTCTGTTAAAGCTGAGAATGGTTGCCATCTCCTCTTTAGTTAATTCAAAGTCAAACACCTAACAACAGAAACATCTGGATATCACCTCATTGAACACATCAGAGATTGTAAGCAAAAAAAAAAAAAACATTCACAAGATTGAAGAACAAGTTCACTGAGTAAGGGTGCTTGTTCGAAGAAATGACTGATTCATGAAGGAGAGAAAGGCAACAGATGGCTCTCTGGATTTCTGAGACTCCACTAGCTGCAGTGGGGGAGGGAAGTGAGCAGGGAGAGAGAGGAATTAAAAAAGATCAAGTTGCAGCTTCATGTGCCAGGTTTTTTTAAGATGTTTGGAGAGCACTTTGTGTTGCAGAATGCCTCCATCCTCCACTTGCAAGGGATGGATCCTTCTGTCCTTTTCTGAAGGAGCATCTACAAGACCTTCATATTCCACTTAATGAAACTAAGTGTCTTCCAAAATCCTGATACCAGTTTCAGTCAAGGACCACTGAATCAAGAGCAGCAACATAAGTCTATCAACACTAGGACCATTTTCTTTACAGTGCTTGCTCTACGCAAACCTTTTACAACACGCTACTGTGTTTGGGCCCCAAGCAAGCCCTGTCAGACGACTCACCCACATGACACAACAGGAAGCATTACACAACTTGACTGCTAAGATTACCAGCATACTGCTTCCAAAGAGCTTTTGTTCCCTCCTGCTCTCCAAATGTATCCTTAAGTTTAGCTCTCAGAGTGTAGGCAAGCACACAGACAGAAAGAGCCCTGAGGAGAGCTTAAGGAAGGGAGAAGGGATCACTGCTTGCTGTGCGGGGAGAAGCCATGCCATCCCTGAACATGCCAGGCACCCAGGTCACTCCTGCTGGCTCACCTTGAAGTTCTCCACAATGCGCTGTGGTGTGATAGATTTGGGAATCACAATCACATTTCTCTGGATGTGGAAGCGAATGAGAACCTGCAAAAGGCACATCACTAAGTCAGAGAGAGGATGGGTTTTGTTCCATGGCAAGCAGAGCCTCTTGGATCATTTTTTTGCTGAAAGCTGAACAATTCAGCAGAAATAACACATT
>NW_009732371.1:17515-24780 GCF_000703405.1 Apaloderma vittatum | reverse complement strand
CCGGGAGCCGTCGGGTAATTGAGGGACGGGAAGGATAAAGGGGAAGGAGACTTTTAAAGGAAAAATCCAGGATTGATGTTTCAGGATGTCTCGGTTAAAAGATTATATATTTTTTTTTTAAAGTAAAAATCTATTTGTCAGGAAAGCACGAAGGAAAAAGCATCTGGGTCCCGCGGGCTGCGCTCCTCGGAAGGAAGAGGGCAGGGGATGTGATCATCGCTTGGAAAGGACTCTCGGCCCTCTCGAGAGCTTTTCTTCTGGGAATACTGGAAGGATAACAAATGGAGCTCGGCAGAGAGAGCTGGAGAAGGCTCAGGGCGTTATCACCGCCCGGGGGGAAGCGACTGAAGGGCCGGGACTGAATACACACCGGTAAGGCGTCTGGATTTTGCTCCCTTTTACTCGGGGGCAAATCCTGACAATCGCTCCTCCACTCGATTTCAGTCAAGGGCTCCGTCCCTTCCTCACCCCCGATGGATTTTGCTAAATTTCCTTCTTTTTCGGGTTTTGCTGCTGAAGCCCCTCGGGTACGATTGTGCAAAGCCTCGGGCCGGCGGGTGCCGAGGACGGGGGGGATACGCAGTGAGTTTCTCCACATGAAGTAAATCACAGGAAAAACAACCCTAAACCGCTCCTTCCCCAAATTTGCCACTGGTGCTGCAGGAGACCGGCCCTGGGTCGAGCATCCCAGGCCGGCGGAGCTGGGGACACCCCCAGTGACGGCCCCTGTGCACCCGGTTCATAAAGAAACCTTCCTTGTAAAAGTCACTTTACATCTCCCGAGCCTGAAAACTACCACCAGGTAACAACTTTTTTACAACCCGGCTCCCAGGACATGGTTTCCTTTTATTCCTAAACTCTCCATCCCTTCCTTTCCTGGCTGCCTTTCCCAGCGAGAGATCCCTCCGGGTTTAGCATGAATTTAAACACTCAAACCTTGCAACGAGAGCTGATTCACGACCTGGCCTTAAACCGCAGGATTTTCAGACCATCTGGAGTTAAACTCTGTTTCCAGCCGGAGGGGATTTTTGGATTTTTAAAAGTCCTTGGGATCCCCATGATGGTGGAGAGAGCTCCTCTGCCAGCAGCAGCTCCAGTCTCTGCAGGAAGGTGTCAAGGCTGGTTTGTCCCAAGGATTTTCTGGGACATCCCAAGAACCACTCTGCTCCAAAGTAGGCCCAGCCATCAAAGTAAAAAATTTCCAACTCAAGCCCAGCTTGAAGCAGCTGCGGAAGCTCCTTGGTTGTGTTGTTTTACTGTTCTTGCCATTTTTCCTTCCAACCAGTTGTGCGTTTTGGAGTTCAAAGCAGGAGCTTGGTGAGGAGAGAAAGAGGTGGAAGAAGGGGAAATTCAGTCAGGAAAAAAGCACAAGAGCAAATCCATGGGTTAAATTCCCTTGAAAGTGGATGGATGTGAGCCCTCCTCTTCCCCCTCACTCCCTCAGCCCTTGTCCGGGACCTTCGCCTCTTGGGTTTATGGTTCTTCTCCGTATAGTGTCAGCATTTCACACCTTTGATGACACAGCCTCCCTTTTTCCAGTCCTTCTGGAGGTTTTGATATCAAATACCGTTAAAAAAACCCAAAAACAACAAAAAAAAAAGAGACTTCTCTAGCTCTGTGGTAATTCCTAGTTCCTGGGATGTGCTGTGGATCTGCCCGCTAGTCCACCAGTTATTCTTGAGGTAAAGAAATAAAATTAAACAGCTCCAAAATCAAAAGGTAAGTCACAAGAGTAAAATTACTGTGCTTCCCAGCAGCAGAGCTCGGCATCCCTCCCCTCAGACAGAGCAAAGGCAAGTTATGGCACCATCCCGAAACTATTTAGTTTGCATCCATGGGAGATGGGGGCCTTTTAAGGTCTCTTCTCCCTACCCCACCCCCAGAGCCACTACCCCTCATATATTATTTTTACTAATGTAGTGGGATTTTTTTTTCCTTTCTGGGAGGAGGAGGGATTTGTATAGCCAGATCTGAGGAATTTGAAGGGAGAGAGAGAGAGAGATCCCCCTGTTGACTAGAGAGATGTTGTTCTTGGGATTAGAGATGTCTGACCTTGAAGGTCGCAGGTCACGGTCTTGAATAAGGAGCAGGAGTGTGAGGCTGGGATTGAAACTTGAGGTGTGTCTGCTGGAGATCACAGGGGAAAGTCTTCCAAACAAAGAGGAATGCCTCGGTCAGGGTGAGAAAGGACAACTTCCTCAAGAATTATGGGCTCCTTCTGGATGGTCACATACCTGCAGACCCCCCAAAGGATGGACTGCGGCTGAGGGAGGGGAGAAAGGAGGGGAGAAAGGAGGAGCAAAATGGCTGGAGCCAGAAGGCCCCATTATTTATTACTATTTGCATTCTGGGCAGGCCCAGAGGCCCTGATGCCGGTGGTTTTATGGAGATAGGTGCTGTGGGGAGCGATGGAAAAAGCATCCCACTGTTGGGGCACAGATGGCTGCCCAGCAGCATCTCTGAAGGAATTAAAGAAAGGAAGAGGTTCCCCCATAGGGAGGGAAGTGACACAGAGGCATAGCAAGTCTCAAATCTGTGTCCAACACAACAACTATGGAAGTTTTCCCTCTGTGAGATCCTGCAGAGCTCTGGGCGGTTGCTCACAGATGCATGCCTCAGTTTCCCCCCAGCAATACCAACTGGAGAAGCAAAGAGCACTTCAGACTGTCTTTCAGAGCAGCAAGGGTAGAACCGACTACAGAAACCTTATTTCTCTGTTGGGATCTTCATCCAAATAAGGAAAGTAACATCTTCAGTGGTGCAGAGCCACTGCCTTGTGCCCACGGACCTCAGAGATGGAGGTTTGTACATGTCTGCTTCTGGCTACCTGTGCACCGGCTGTGCCCCTGCTTTGTCCAGAGGGTGAGGTTACATGTGTGCTGTGAGCAGGTCTGCTGAAGTCCCCAGCTGAAGGCCTGCACATCCCACCAAAGCCAGACAGCACCGCAGGCACCGTGCATCGCCAGCAACAGATCCCTTTGGCTACTCAACACCACATTAAAGTCCGTGTTCAAATATATGCAGGTCAGGCCCCTGGGCCAAAGAGGAATGAAGAACACAAGGAAGTGTTTGAAGACCCAGGAAAGTGTTTGAAGATCCAGGACCTTCAACATACCCTCAGCACACCTTCTTGAAACCCCAACTTTTGAGCAAACTCAGCTCCAGCCCTTCTGTCAATGTCGATACTGTCTAAATGACCTCAAGGGAAAAAAAAAAAAAGCTTTGACTCTATTTTAACATGTTTTTTTGAGGAGAGCAATGAGGAACTTGTCGTACCACACACGCAAACCCCACGTGGAAAGATCTGCAGTAAAACTGCACAAGGCAAGACTTGATGAGATGCTTAAGCCCATCCTTAAAGCCTTTTCCTTCCCATTTTCTGGCTTGGTGGTGGGGAAGGGAAGGTCAAGGATCAGGGTGAGAGCAGCCCCCTGCCCTCGGGAGAAGCCCTGAGCGACGCTAGAGGGAGCCCCGGACTCAATTAATTAACGAGCAGGAATTAACCAAGTGGGAAAAAAACCCCACTGGAACTGTGTGAAAAAGGGAGAATTGACTTACCTGTGCTATTACTGACATTTCAAGCTGCATATATATATATATATGCCTATACATATACATATACATATGTATAAAAACCCGCTATGTGCATTGCAGAGAGATGACACTAATCTGAAATGCAGCAAAGGAAACAGCTTTGTGTGTTTGTCATCTGATTCTGGGCGATTTGGGCTCTAATTGATTTAAATGGCTGTCAAACCCACTTTCCCCTCTGCTTAGGTATTTATTCTTCACTTTGAAGGATTTGAGAGAAAGCAGAAGGCATCAATCTGTCTCCAAAATGCCTTTTTTATATATCTCGGTATTGATTTTTGAAGTGGCTCTGAAGGAAAGGGAAATGTAAGGATTTCAACGTTACCCAGCCTGATCCAGCTGTAAGCTCACCCCCAGAGAGGCTGGAGCAGAACTGCTCTGGGGAGGTCCCCAAACCTGATCTGGAGCCTCCTGAATGCAGAGGGACTGCAGCCAAGAGGCCACAGACAAGGGGCACAGAAGCCAGGGACACCCTTGGGTATAGTGTGAGAGGCTACAGCAGGGTCTCCTGTTTTGTTTTTTTTTCCGGGGGTGTTTTTTGCTTTTTTTTGTAGGTTGCTGCATGCAGAAGGATCTGCAGACCCACCTTGAGCCTCAGTTTCCCCTTCCCCTTTCTCCTTCTGCAGCCTTTCCTGCACGGTGCAGAGCTCTGCTGCAGGTCCAAAGGCTCCTGAAGGGGACAAGTGGTTTTCAGGGGTGGTAGCCTGTGGGTGGGGAAAGCAGCCCCAGAAAAGGTTGCCATGCTGTGGTGGATGAGCTGGAGCTGTGTGGTGGATGAACTCAGACTGGAGTGTGAGCAAAAGTGAACCAAAAGGGAGCTCAACAGAAACAAGGTCATAAAAGCTGCTGTTGGGCTTATTTATTGTCATTTTAATCTTATTAGCATCCCATTTAGTGGCTCTTTGGAGAATAAAGCACTGATATAGTATGTTTTTCTTGACAGAAACTAACCAACCTTAATAAAAATGAATCGCTTGATAAAGAAAACAGGGGAATCAAAGCTTTCTGAAGTTTTATACTGTCTTTTTTAATTAACTACTTTAATATTGCCCAAGTCTGTAGGAGGGGGGAGACTAGAAAGTAGCAGAGATTATGTAAAGGGTTTACTGTATCCCATGTCCTAGGTGTAAATAATGCTCCTGTTAATTTAAAACCAAGGCTGTCTGTCTTTACGACTTCACTGCACTCCCATTAGCTCTATCTTTATACAGTGTCATGGGTGCAAATAGATTGGGTTGAAAACTTCCCCCAGAGCCACTTTAAAGTGACTTCTAATCTTTCCCTTTAGTGGTGTTAATTCAACTTCACAAGAGTGTTTGAAGCACCATTAGGCAGAGAAATGGACCTTCTCTCCTGCTGGTGCCCTTATCCAAATAGCAACGTTAAAAAAAAAAAAAAAATCTGTTTCATATCAGGCCAAGTCTCTGGGGCTCCGAGAGCAGCTGAAGGAGATGTGGGCTTCCTTTTTATGAGACTTAAATACATAGAGGATTTATGCTTTGCATTTCTGTATCACTGCCCCGTGGAGGTCTCCAAGCACCTTGAGAACTTCCTGTCTCATAGCGTGCAGGACAAGTGGCAGCAGCTGCTGGAAATGGGGACAGAGAAAGAGCTGGGGACACAGCCAGGAATAGAAGAGAGTCCACGTAACCCAGGCTAGCTGGGGTGATTTTTTTATTTTTTTTTTTCTTACAGCAGGACACTTTAGGAAGGATGGGAAGTGAGGCACTGGGAAGCCCTATGTGTTTTGTGACAGGTCGTGGTCATGTCTGTATGTCTGTCCAGTGCCCTACAAGTGAGGGATAGGCATGAGCAAACCCCACAGCGTTATCTGTCGTTAGTGGGAATGTGGCTGGATGTTAGCAGGAAGGTTGCAAAAGTTATGAGACCCTGAAGCATCGGTGCTGCTGAATGGAGTAAGGTTTGTCACAAGCATTGGCCCAGAGCACTGTCCATCCCCACTTCCAGCCCCCACCCCAGCTTCCAGCACAACCCAGGAGCAGAGACCTTTGCTGAGGATGATGTCTCAGCTTCTGGCAAGCAGCAGGGTAAGAAATTTTCTGACCTGGTGGCCCTTCCTGGACCATCGTGATTGACAGCCGAAGCTGGATGCATTCCTCAGCATTCTTTTGGATCTCTTTTGAGTCTCATTTACAATTTTGTCTTTTATATCCCCCAGTAGTGGTGAGTTCTGCAGTATTTGGTGAGGAACAACCTGTCCATGCTCTGAAGCAGAGAATAAATATTCTCCTGGATGCTTCCCTTTGCCTTCCAGTCTGGGACACACCTCGGTCATCCTAAATCTCAATTATCCCTTTGTTCCAGGCAGCTTTGTCAGCAATGGATGGTATGGTTACCCCTAGTTTTGGTGGAGAAAATATTTAATTACAGGACACCATTCCCCAGGAGATTCAAATCGCCCCTGGGGCTGGTAGGTGGAGGGATTACAGCCCAGAAGGAAGGACTGCAAGGTCCTGGGATGTGATTTTCTCCTGTCCTCCAGGAGAGGGCAATCCCTGGCTGAAGCTGAACTGAGAAACGCTGCTGAAACAGAGATGCTTGGGAGGGTTTTCCTCTTTCGCTGCTCCTTCCAAGAAAAAGCTCAAATTACTCTGATGGAGGAAGGCTGTAAAATGGAAAACACAGATGGGGGAACTTACGACGGGTGTGGAGTTGGGGTGGCCGGTGTTTCTTTAAACAGCAACGTTATTTAATACAAACTGGCTCTGTGAAAAGGAAAAAAACAGAGTTAAAGACAAACTGGTGATTCTTTAGAATTAGTCAGAACCTTATCCTGATCCAATCGCAAGTATATATCTCCATTTATTTTCATTAGGCATGTGTTGAATTTACCTTCATTAATCTGCTTCCTTTTTAAAACTCAGGCAGAAGATGCAGGTGTATGTTAGGTAAAACAAGCAAATCTACATGTAGCCTCTCTCTTAACCTCCTTCAAACACTATTCTATTTATGCCATATACTCTCAACACCAGCAAATACACTCTTCATCCACCCTGTGGAGACAGGTTGGTGAGCAAGACCTGGGCAAAAGTTTATTCCAAGTTTTAATCTACATCATTGGCTAACAGATCATATAGCTCAGCCTCTTTGCTGTCTCAGTTTCCCCTTCTGCAAAATAAGGATCATGAAACTGTAATGTTTTGCAAAATGCCACATTGCAGAAGCCACGAATTAAATATAATTTCCTTCAGATGTTCTCTTTCCTAAGAGGGCGGTGAAGATCCAAACCAGTATTTCAAAAGCTTTTTATTCCAAGTAGCAGAGGTGTCCCGTGAATTTCAGTGAAACTACTCCTGAGTGTGGCTTTAACTTTATACTTTAAGGTGTCCAGGACTGACAGGAGGGGAAAGTGGGGAGAAGAAAGGAGTGAAAATGCTTCTGAAGACGCAACCTGGTCACAGAGAACTGCTCAACACCTTGCTCATTTCCCAACTGCTTCAAGAGAGAAGATTTGGAAAACTCAGTGTACAGGTGTTAGAAGGGAAGTGGGCATCCCATCAGGCCACTTCATCCTGGTGAGGGTGTGTGGCTCAGAGAAACAGAATCTAGAAAATAAATGGAAAAAAAAATAAACAACAACAAAAGAACTTGTTAAAATAGTCCTTGGACCATCCTGTCTCTTGCTAACTGTTAACTAACTACAGAAGAAAAGC
>NW_009732371.1:2642-17484 GCF_000703405.1 Apaloderma vittatum | reverse complement strand
GAGGAAAAAAAATACTCAAGCCTGGGAGAACTGGAATGCAGAGCTTTTTGGCACAAGCTAAGAAGGAGAAGTTTCCAGAAGAAACAACATGAGTGAGAGGATTATTACGAAAGGCCAGACTGTCAAATCTGTGCTGGGAGTTAAAAGGAGCCCATAAAATCCACTCACCAGAAATGGAGCCAGAGCAAGGTCTGGAGTTAACTCCTTAAAGTCTACAAAACAGTGATAACCATCAGAAGTGACTTTCTTTCTGAGGTGCAAAGTCTGGGCAAAGTCCCATCTTAGCCATCACCCAGAAAGCTATAAAGAGGAAAAAGGCAAATCAAGCAGGTTGATGAGTGTTTTATGCAATGCAATAAATCCAATGTCCAGAGCAGCTCTCTAATTTAAACTTCCTTTTCATAACCATTTATAGGAAGTCTTTCAAAAATAAAAGAGAATCATAACAATATAATCCAGTAATAGTATAACAATATAATCCATGTGCACCAAATTTTACCATAATTATAAATAAATTTATCACATTGCATTAGCTGTGTGAAACCAAACCCTAGTGGGGACTTTCAAACTGATTGCAAAGTATGAAGAAAAGAAATACCAGTGGCTTTTCATTTTTTTCCCCTATTCAAACACTGGGCAATGGATCCCTGTGAGTTACACAGCAAGTTCTCCTCTTCTGTATAAAGGCAATGAGTTGTTGCAGTTATCTGAAGACTTATCAGCCTAAAGAAGTAGAGTTTGAAGAGGAATTTCAAAGTGTTTATTAAATAATATGTGAAAGTGGCTGCAAGACTGGGCTGCATCATATTCTTCACTTTTGTGGTGGACAGGACAAGAAAAGATGAGTTTAGGTTGCTTCTGAGAAAATTTCTATTGTACATTTTCGAAGATTTTGTATTTGCAAGGAACAAAAAGGACAGATTTGGAGTCTGAATGAGATGGGAGACACATGTCACAGGGATAACACGGTAAAACTGCCTGAGTTCACGTGGCAAGCCGAGACCAGCCCTCCAGTCTTACGCAGATGGTACAAGAGTCGTTCTTCCAGCTCTCACCTCCTGCTTTCCTTGCAGAATGCCTTTATTGGCCTCTGATCCCATAAGCCAGGAGGAGCTGATTAGCAGATTCCAGACCATCCCCGGCCTGTCCCCACTTCCCCTTCTGCTTCTGGCCTTTGGATCCCAACCCTGCTGTCTAAATAGGCAAGACAAAATGTATCTGGAGGGAGAGGGAGGTGGGACCTGGTTGCATGAGTCCTGCTCTCAGAGCACAGCTTTGGCTCATCCCCACAAATCAGGGAAATAAGAGCAGCAAGGGGCTAGGAGATCATGAAATGTTGACTTGCAAATTGCTAGTAATTCAGTCCTGTTTGAATCGCTGGTGTTCAGAGACCTTTGGGCAGAAAGAAGAAAGCATGTGGCCAACACTCACAAAATATTTTGGGTGCTTCCCTCAAACGGCAGGTGCTCAGCCTGAAAAAGCTACTCCAGTTTAACACACACCAGAACAAATATCATGTCTCCAACTTAAAGAGGCAGAGCTTAAAGGGACAATCAAACTGAGATGCTTTGAAAAGACAGAAACAAGTGTAATACGGAAGCAAAGGCAAACTAATGAAAGTCAGAATGAATTTATGAGGCACCTTAATGAAACACGTGGACACGCAGAAGATGAATCCATGATGTTTAAGCTTTTAAGTCTGCAGATAGTATGGAACTCACATGATTGGAAAGGTAATAAATTTCCTAGCAAATGGACAAGATCGTATTTGCACAGAGAAAACCTTTGCCCAAGACAAGTGCGTGTGGTTAGTGAAAGATTCAATTAGACTATTTAATGCCAGTTGCACAACTGTCTTGTTCAAAGACTTGTACTATGTTCTGTCAAAGGTTGCACCCCTTTAAATGGTAACATTTATGGATTAAAGTCGAGCAGCTTTGCTCTGCCCAACAGATGGGTCTTGTTCCTTTGAGGAGAAAGATCACAGAGAAAATGATAAACAAATCATGTCTGACTCCATACCCATAGTGACAGAGCAGATATAATAAATGTTACTTTTTACTTAATTACCCAGAAAACGCTCAGACAATACACGGGCTGAAAATGGGACATGGAACAACTGAGCAGTGATCAGAAGCTGCCAGCATTTATTAGCCATCCTACAACAACACCCCTCAGACATGGATCAGAAACCTCACTGCAACACTGTGCAGACATGAAGCAAAACCCCTGCCTGGCGTCAGCAGGGATTGACAGTCCCCGACATCACCCCTCTAACCCCCCAACCAGCCCCCAGGCTCAGCCACAGCTCTGTCGGGGTCCACGCTTGAACCCGGGGCCAGCAGCACCGCGGAGAGCTCCGCATCCCCCCAATGGGGCCGACAGTACTGCCGGCGGTGTGGCCAAGAGTTGGGGCTTTGGGAAACCAAAATTTGGGTTCAATATATGTAATACACATGTAACTACATATATATATCAGCATTGCTCTATCTTGGCATTGATGTTTTGAATTTTGCTCACGGCAAAGCTCCGCCGATCCCATCACACACAACTTGGATTGTCCCTTCCTCGTGAGGTTTGGGGCTTCTTCTTTTCCAAATCAACTCTCCTGAAAGAGGTCCACAGCGAGGGTCTGACCCTCCTCTCTGTGACAGGCAGTGAACACTAATCATGGGTACACTCAGCAAGTGCTGTACTCGTTGGGAGCCCTCACCAGTCCAGAACTGGAAAGGGTCCTCCGTGCTGCGGATACGGCCGCATTCTCCTGGAGAAATATAGGCATTAAGTAAGCCCAGATATTGGGGCTGGTACTTTACTTTTCTTCCTTGAATGTATTTATTTGTGTTGTGCACGCAGCTGCATGAAGTCACTGTGCAACAAGGCACCATCACCTTAAACTACAAGAGTTAAGTAATACCATCAGCTTGAATTACAAAAGTAATAAAATAATAACGACAATAACAATAAGATTCACTCTCCTTAAGAGATATTTAACACAGAGGGAGGGAAAGAATAAATTCTTTCCACAGAGGTGGGAAGAAATCTAGAAGCTAAGTGGTGAAATAAAGGTAGAAGACTACCGCAAAGTCTTTGTGCCTTCTATAAACCGATCAGGTGCATTTCGAATACACAGAACGAGGGAACTGTTGCCTGGGAAGACTCTGCGTGAGCGGCACAAGCGGCTCTGCTTCCCTGGGCGGTGTTTAAAATCTATTTTCTTGCAGCCAAGATTTGAAAGACTGCAAATGTCTTTCTTTGCAAGCCAAACAGATGCGCAAGGAAATTTACCAAGTAGACAGTGGTTTTGTGCAGGAAGAAAGGACGAGTTTTGTTTTATTTCGTTTTCCATAGCTCTAATCACGAATTTCTGCAAATCAGAAGGTGATGCAAAGTGACAATAGGAGCTATAAGCATAAGAAGAACTCAGATCTTCTTTACCTCTCGCTCGCCGTTGGAGAAAGTGATCTTTTCTTCACTTACATGTTAAAACTTTCTTTTGTTATTTAACTATGTGTAACCGACTCACTTTCCTCTTCTTCAGCCAGGCATCGAGGAAAGAAAAACCTTACACACACACAGTGAAACAGGTACAGATGATTTAATTGACCCTGCGGGAAGCGTAACTGCAAATAGAGACAAATTGGTAGCCTAAAACCTCAGTTTCTTGCTCTAGGAAGAGGTTTATTTCTGATTCTGGAAGAATATGAGTGGCTGCGGGTGTGAAGTAGCAAAATATTTTCCACAGCGCAAATGCTTAATATCAGCACTGGTACTTTTACAGAACTATTTTGAAGGTTGAAACTTGCATTTTGTGAAATCCTTGCCGCCGCGAGAATGAAGTTTCTGATATTATTTCAAAAATGTCGCAGTATTATATGCACGTAAAAAAGAAAAACCACAAAGAAAAGAAAAGGAGGAGAGCAAGAATTGAGACGCTTTTACAGAGCTTTTGCAAACGTGCAGTGGGGCCAAAAGACCCGGGGACCTGAGTTGCTTCAGCCAGCAGACAGCTCTGGGACACGGATCTGAAGGATTTGCGATCAAAATGGCAGGTGGGGAGTTATGTATTTGTTTTTGGTTTATTTTTCCTGAGGTGGGGTTTATATATTGTAGACTTGCCATTTTGCAAAATAAAATCGGCATAATCTGCGAGTCTCGCCGTTATGATTTTTTTAAAAATTATTTTCCTTGCCTTTATTGATTTGTTTCCAGGAAAAAAAAAAAAAATTCAGGTAATTTTTCTGCTCCTAAACGTCCACCACAGCAACTCCCCGGGTTGTTTCAGTCACTGTCTGCCGGGTGCCCCCCACCCTTTGCCAGACCCCCGGCAAACTCTGCTCCTTAGGGCAGGAAACCTGCCCATTGCCCCGCTGCATCCAAAGCCCTTTCCTTATCCTTTCTGGCCAGGTGAGCCCCTTAAGCCCCCCTGAGGCTTTTTTTCCCTTTGTTTTTTTTCTTTCCTTTCTTTATTTTTTTCTTTTCAGGTCTTTTTACCCGTTTTACACGGTGGGTGCGGAGCTCAGACGGGGTCCCCGCCGCCCCCCGCTACCCGTCGGTGCGGGAATGTGCCTTTGCTCTCAGACTTTCTCAGCCGGGGGGACGAGGCCAAGGATTTGTCAGGGATTTACCGGGATTTACCGGGATTACCCGGGACATCAATCCCGGCCATGAGCTCCCCGGGGCAGGGGGGGGTCCGGCGGTAAGAAGGGCTGCACCCACAGCTCTCGGGGGCGGGGGAGTGCCGTTATTTCATCTATTAACCCATCACCCCCAACTCCTTTTCCCTTTCCCTGGCTCTTTTCGGGGAAAAGATCCCTCCGGCTTTTCTTTCCCTGAGCTCGGAGCCGCAGCGGGGATGGATTTACGATCCATCCCGCTGGAAACCGAAGCACCGGGATTTACTTTCCCGGAGCGGGGACTGGAGGCGAGAAAGTCTGAGAATGTCACTTAGCCAGAGTTTGTCGCCAAAAAAAAAGCCCGTGCTCTTGTTCGAGTGGCGATAAATTTCCTCTCTGTCACGGAGCAAATTGAACCACGGCGGGGGGGAAAAGGGGAAGGCTCTCGGGCTGGGAAGGGCTCTTTGCTGCAGCCCTTAGTTCTCGGCAACTTTATCTCTGGGGGTCAGATGCAGGGCCCCCCTCCTCGTCCTGGCTATCCCTCTCTGCTAACAGGGTGAGCCCCATGCTGTGAAACCCCCAATTTTGTCAATCTCTGCTCGCACGGACTCTCTTAAGAGGAAGGCGGCGTGATTTATATTCAAAATACTATTGGATTGTGCTTCTCAAGAGGCAAAAAGGGCCAGTCAAGTATGAACACCCTTTGCAAAAAGGGCCAGTCAAGTATGAACACCCTCTGCCGGAGTGTTGGAGGGGGCACAGGCCTTTGGGGTGGGCTTGGGTGGGCTCAGCTCTGCACATCATCCTGGGGCTCCATCGTGTAGAGCAACCCAGGGCCACCTGCTTGCAGCAGAGGGTTCAACGGTGAAGGGAGCAACAAGGGTGAGAAATGCTCTGGCATGAAAAAATCTCACAGAGAGAGGAGTGGAGAGGACAGAGAACCTAGTGCCCACAAATTCCCTCGAAGAATGTTACGATCTCACTTCTTGTCTCACTTGCACTTGACTTTTGCAGCAAAGGGAAAAGTTAAAAAAAAAAAAAAGGAAAAAAAAGGTAGCTCCCATTGATTGTAGTGTGTGTTTGTTGTGTGTGGACCAAAGTAAGAGACATTCCTGTCAAAATTCCTGTAGCAGAGGTGTGTTTCTCACAAAGTCTGTGTCTAGAAATCTCACTTATTACATCAATCCTGTTTTCCTGTGGGGTTTTGCTGAGGCCAGCGGTTGCTGCTCAGATATGAGTGACCTTGCCCCACACCAGCCTGGCAAGCCAGGAATCATCCTTTTGTTGAACTGTCCTTTTCCTCTTGAAACCTGAGAGAAAGGCATTTGAGACAGCTGTATTTTGAAGTCTGGCTAAAGGCAACATTTAAAAGAGGTTTATATTTTGGAAGACAGCAGCCCTCTGAGATGGACACTTCTCGAGGCTCTGTCACGCGTCCTTTCTCCATGACCAAATGCCTCCTGTTCACACATCTCTTCAGCCTTTCCTCAGCCTCTGCTGTCGGTCTCGGCTGTCGGACCCCACAGGTTTGCCTGATTTTGTGGGTTTCTGGGCCTGCTGCTGGCAGAGGAGCTAGACACTAGGCAGATTTGGGAGGATTTCTTTGCAATTGAGACTATAAATTACATTGGCCCTTATATAGCAAGGTTCCGCAGAGAGCTCCACGTAATTTACAATGGCTGTAAGAGGTGGAAATAAAATTAGAGATGATGGCAAAGCCAGAAATGCAACTCAAATCTCTCAAGTCCCAAGGTAGTACCCAAACCACTGGGCTCCTGGGTCTTCTGAAATACATTAATTCTTTTACAGCAGAAGTTGTAAACCAAATGCAATCCAAATCTTGCGTTATTTAAAGCACTCAAGTCCTGGGCTTTGAATTCATGCTGAGAACAGAGGCAAGCCAACATTTATTTTTGTCTTTGAGAAATCCTAGTCCTAAATGTTCCCTTTTTCTTCTAAAACTTGGGTGGGGAAGGGGGAAGAACCATCTTGATTCTGGGAAGTATTTTGATAAAGAATGACTGCAATCAAGTACAAAACCTCCAAGTATTTTCTTAATGAGAAATCCTAATTCAACTGTTTTACCTCTTTGTGGAATGTGAAGATGCGGAGCACAGAGGAAGGTAGCAGCAGTGGTGGAAGGTGACAAATACCGAAAGCCTTCAGTGCATTTCCAGTTCTGCTCCGTACATATCACACTGTTTCACGCGTTTGTGCAACCCAAGGTTTAGTGGAATGTGCCTGAATGATGGTTGAGCACAGATGTAGGAAAAGACTGCCAAAAGCACTCCAAGAAAGGACATGGAACTGGCAATAAAGAGAGCTGTATCAGCAGGGATTGAGGCTCTGAGTCCTGGAATCTTGTTCCAGATTTCACATCCTCAACGGGCTGGTGATAATGGGGAACTTGGGAGAGAGACGGGAAGCTGGGTGGCTGGTGTCCCAACACCAGCAGCTAAGGCATAGGCTCAGCATTAGATTTAGTAACAACAGAAGAGCAAGTGGTAAATCAGAAGTTAAAAAAATCAAGGGCCGTTCAGTAGTTTTGTGTTGAAAAATACTATCTCCACTGATTTACAGTGATGAGGGTGGAAAGTACCATGCAGATGGGTTGAGAGAATGGCAATTCCCAGTTGCCCGCAATGCAGCCAAAACCAGACTGAAGAGGTAAAGCAGAATAAACATAACCATAAAGTAAATTGTTCCCACTCTTCACCATAAGCCTTCCAAACTCAGGGACTAATGGGGCATGGAGAAGGGCTTGTTATGCCTCACACTCCCTTTCTTCTTGGAACTGGGACTGTGCACGGCTGTCGGAATGAGCTTTGTCCCTTTTTTCATTTGCACTGAGCTGAGTCATTGCAGAGGAAAAGCCCATTTGTTAATGAGAACAAAGTGATAAGGTTGAGACCAGGAGCTCTCTGGCTGCCAGTTAAAAAACATGCACTGATTTCCCTGAGGTTCTTCTAAAAGCCTCAGCTGAGATTCCCAGCCCTGGGGCTTTCCTCAGCCCCCTTCTCACTTGCCCATGGAGCTAAGGGCAGTAGCCTGCTTGGCTCCAGCCATGCTGAGCCTATCTGGCCAGCAAGAGCCTGGGTCTCTGCCCAAGTGCCGTGGCCAGGCTTAGGCTTCCCCTTGGCAGCGCAATAGGCTGCACTTCTTGCACGTAAACACTCCCCACCTTGCATTGCCTGCCCAGACTGCAGACAGAGCCATAAGGTACCATAAAGCCTTAGGTGTGTGATTTTTATGTAAACATTTATTTAGATGCCTGTTCTTCGATCTGCTCAGGAGACTCTGTACCCAGGGCACATTTGCTGCCGTGTACAAGCCTTTCTTTGAAAACCCTCCTAAATTACAGGGCACTCGGGACTAAGGGGTGAGGGAGTTCATGAACACAGCAATAGGAAAACAAGGGGTTTTATCAGAGACGGCAACATACATTAACCAGGGATTCCCATAAAAATACCAATGACCTTCCTTTGTTTGTGAAAATCTTATGTCTAGGGACCTGCAACACCACAGTCCTTGTTTCCCCCTTTTATATAAAAGCACTTTCTCTTTTAAAGCCAGTGAGGAGGAAGGTCACAGGGCTGGTCAAGGAAGTTCCGAGGCTGGGAAAATGCACTGCTGTGAAGGGCTGGAGGATGGAAAATTGCTCCTGTTGGTTCTGGGAGAAACAGGAATGAAAATGTTGTTTAGGGCCATTTATAAAAAGATCAGATCTTTTCAGGAAAATAATCTGAGATCTGGGATAGCACGATACATTTAAAAAGAAATGTCATGATTCAGAAGTACATTTAAGAAATACACAAATATTAAGCACTGTTTTATAAACTTGGGGGAGATAGATGATTTTTGCAAAAAGGGTGAGCCTCCAAATGACAGGAAACTCACCCCAACCTGTCATGTAATTCAGCAGAGGAATTTTAACAAGAAGCACCTGCCTGTCTCTTCTAGCTCAGCACTGGCCTTTATGGCTTTACACACATTGTTAAATTTAATCAAGCACACCAGTTTACATATTGTTTCTAATGATTAAACTCTCTATGGCTGTTGTTTTCACATATAAGTGAAGGTACTAAGGTGTATTATAGATTCAAAAAAATATATCCATCAGACAAAAGCAGGTGGGCTGTGCTCTGCCTCAGGAGCTTGCATATTCTCAGCATCAGCATCCAAGAGTTCACACAGGCTCCTGAGGAATATCATAGGCCAGAAACGATGAGATGGAAAAGGCATTTGACTTAACAACCAGTCTGCACTTTGTGTCTGTGTGACACCGGTAGAAGCATTAGCCCAGCAAAGAGTCCCCACGGGTAGCCCAGCTCAACCACTTGAACTGCTGGAGGAACAGTACACAGCAGATTGCAAAGCTTTTGCCACAACACGTTTCAAATTCAGAGGTGAGGAAATATTTTGTGCCAACAAATTTTCTCCAGGGGTTAAATAAAATGAGCATCCAAAAAAATGGGAAAAAGTGTTGGAGAGAGGAGAGGAAGGAAGAATGGTCGCAGCTTGCAAATCCCCAGCACAAAGAGGAGGTCATGGACCACGCAGAACCTCTGAGGGTGCTGGACTTGCTGTCTGTGTACTCTGCATAGTAGTTGGTTTGTATATAGTAAGTCCCAACATGTCCCAAATACACCAGACTCACTGACCTCCACAGAGTTAATCTCTTCCTATTTCCTTTGTTCCATATTTCTTGATGTCCAAAATCCAGGACCAAATTCCTCTTCTTTCACCAAGGCAAAATTTCTCGGTGGATAAAGAGAATAAGTTGTGAAGCCATTAATTCCCACTTCTTTCTCAACTGTCTGGCTCAGCCTCTTCTTCACAGGCCCACGGGGACCACTTCTGGGTGCACATATGAAAGAACACAGGAGCATACGCTACTTTAGCTATTGCAGGTCATGAATCTCTTGTCCATCTGAAAAACATTGTCTTAATAGGCCACTGCTTGCACAGGACAGACGAGGAGAAGAGACAGAGAAATCCACTGCGGGAGAAGGAATCTCAGTTGCCTCAGGAGGATGAAGCAACGGCTCCATCTCCAATGGATCCACGGCATCGGGTCAGCGTCTTAACCAAGTGATATTGCAGAGGGACAAACAGCAGAAGCTGTTATAAGGTGACATAAAATAATGGCTCATGCCGTAGAAAGGCCCTGCGTTATTCCTTTCAAACATGCATGAAACGATGGTCCCAGTCTCCTCCGCGCTAAACTCAAGGAACTTTCTTTGAACTTTAACCAGTGCGAGGGACCGCATGATTTTGCTGGTGCACTTCAGGGGAATTGCTATTGATTTACACTGTCATAACCCCAGGAGCTGAAGAGAGTGATGGGGAGAGGTGCTGTGCTCAGGCATCCCTGCAGAAGGTCCATGAGTGCTCAGCGTCGTCAAATGACCTGCACCTCAACACACCTCACAGATTTTTGTTGCATATTTAGATCTTCTGCCCTGGATGAAAGCTGGAAGCTGTTGCTCCCAGACATCCCGACACTGACTGAGCACCCCTGCTTTCAAGCATTACACAGTGCGGGCAAAATGGCATTTAACATAATGTCATTACATTCCCCTTCCTGCCTCTCCTGTTCCATGTGGTAAACTGCTAAAAATTAAAACATATAAGAAAAGAATATGGCTGGTTTTATCCCATGAAAGCCAATGTTTCTAACATTTTTTTTTTGTGAATGTGCATGCAGGTACCTCAACCAGTGATTGTTAAAGCACAAGGAAATTTCTTTTATATCACTTCATTAGTGGTGGTGGTGGTAAGATCAAGACATATTGCCATTTAATAAATTAAAGACTTCTTTCTCCCCGACTGTATATCTTCCAACTAGCCTTTTCCTGATGGCATTTTCCAAGGCAGAAATGTTTTCCTCCTTTCTCTCATCAGGTAAAACCCCTTCAGCTGAGCAATGACCATCTCAGCAACCCCGGTTATTTATATTTGCAGCTACTGCGACCACTGTGGCTGTGAGCAGAGCTGGAGGACAACCTTGGAAGCTCCATGTCCCACAAGGTACTTAAAAGCTGTGTGATTTTTTTTTTTCTTTTCTTTTTGGTGTTGCATCTCATTCACTTGCTTAAAGCAGACTCTGAAGTATCCTATAAACTGAGACTTTAATGAGGAAATGAAACCATGAGTCCAAGTTACTTTTTTATTAATAAACTCTTGAGTGCTGCTGAAACACAGGCATACAAACCCAGACCTGTCTCTGCTTCCACCATTCTCACTTCCATCCCTCTCCAGCACTTTGGTGGTAAGGAGATACAAAAGCCCACACGTTCTGTTTCCATTTTCAGGGGCTTAGTGCTGCTCTCTACTCCGTATCAGCTCCTTTTTGTACAGGCTTGGGTCTGTCCATGACATTTCCACACCTCATTTCCTTTTGCTTTTGATATTCTTGCCTGTACCTAATTTCAGGATGGCAAACCTAGGATGGGACCCTGGTAGTTTCAGGGCTGTGGAAGGGCGAATTGAGATTGGGGCATGAATTTTGGTGAATCAAATCTCTTTGAGATAAATGGTCCCTGGAAGGTGACTCAGGTGGGACCTGGGTTTCTTCCGACCAAGTGTCCTGTCCCACAGTTCTCCAAGCCCCCTCACTACCCTCATACCTATGTATGGGTTGGAAATTAATGGCATGAAAAAGTAACAGATCCTTTAATTGCGCTGCTTTTGTTGCTTTGAAGATACTCACCACTGGGATTTTCTTTCTCTTTTCTGTGCAAAAACCATTACAGTCTCATATGAACTGACACACCGATTTCCACGTATTTTTCTTCATTAGGTAGTACCCTTCCTGTGGCCTCACTGAGAAGCTTATAAAAAATAAAAGCTAGTAAGTGTATGTGAAAGAAAACATCTTCCAGCATTAGGTGTTTAGGGAAAAACTAAACCTACAGGTGCTGTAAAAAACACATCGGTCTGCAAATTATTGAAGAGAACAGGAGATAGTTGCAAGGTGAGGTGGGGTGCAGCCAGGACTTCTCTCTTTCTAGATAAAATTATGCTTTAGAAGTATTTTTTCCCTCCGCCTGTAGCCCGTCCCCGTGGTCGCAGCCGCTCCCGGCGGGTCGGGTCCGGCGGTCCCGGGATTTCTTGCCTCAGAAGGAGCAAAAAAAGGACCGCATAAACCGAGTTTTTCCCCCTCGTTTCTCCGCCGGGCTCTAGTTTCTTCTCCTGCCCGGTAGAGAGCAGGAGGAATAGCTTCTTTCTTGCACTTTCTTGCACGCAAATTGATGCCGAAGAAGGTGGTAGAGGCTGAGGGATGCGGCGAAATGCAAATGTGCAGCCTCGGGTCGTTCATTTATCGTCTCTCGGAAAAAAAAAAAAAAAAAGGAGGGAAAAGAAAGAAGAAGTGTTTAGCCATCAGAAAAAAAAAAAAGAAAAAGACAAAATGGTGCTTGAAAGGACTTGAAAAGGGCCCCTTTTTCTCCTCGTTTTGATTGCAACAGAAAATCGCACGCGTATCTATACTGCGGATATTTCACAGCGTTACAGTGGACATTAACATTCAGCACACGATTCCCTGCAGTAGGAATGAAATGGGTTTGAGTGTGAATGAACGAAAACCCATTAGAAAACCATGACTATATTAAATTTCAGCTCGGAAAATTGAAATATTTCTCACTTGGACGCTTAGTTCTGTAGATCAGAGAAAAAAAAAACCAACAAAAAACAAAACCAAACCCGAGGAAAAGAGCGCTTTAGCTGCTGTTTAGGGAATATTTCATCCCAATGGCACTTCCAGAGTAGCGCGAGACCCATCAATGGCGAGTTTGCTTGCAGAAAATGAACTTGTTTAATTTTATTTTTTTAATAAAAAGTAGAAAAAGCAATTAAATCATCTAGCAGAGAAAAATAACATTGATTCTGGTGGAAGATTAATTATATTTTGCCTTTGTACAGAGTGTTACACTATAATATATCGAAAAGGCATTTCTCTGGCAGTGCCTTAGAGTAGCGAATTTTATTTTAAATGTGTTGGATGTAACTACAATGAGGAGTTTTCTTGTTTTGTTCACAGGTCTAAAACTACATGATGATGTACAGCAGCACACGCACTAAGAGATCATGCTGTCTTAGGGTTTGAAATAATTATATTTAAAAGAAGAAGAGAGGAAGAGAAGCAGAGCTCGCTTTTATATTGTATTTTATTTTTGGAGTCAGATTAGGAAACAAATGGAGTGAGGACGTAAAAAAAAAAAAAAGAAAGAAAAAAAGTACCTTTGATTCTGCTGAAGGAGAAGCAGGGAAAGACAGAGAGCAGTCTGAGGTCCCTGTTAATGACATCCCGTCAAGATGCTTGTAAGACCCAAGAATGTTTACAACATGGGCTCAAGTTCAATGACAAAATCCTTTGAAGGGGAGAGGGGGGATAAAAAAAAGCAACCAGACACTTTGTGCAGTGGGCATGAACTTGAACAAAAGAAAGGAGTCAAAGGCTGGGAAAGGGGGGGAAGCGTGAAGGAAGGACTCAGAGAGGTGTTCCCACTGCGCCTCTTTATGTCTTGAGTTCGTAGGTGGATCATCGGTACCTTTTTATTGAAGAGGAGAAGAAGAGAAGAGAAGAGAAGAGAAGAGAAGAGAAGAGAAGAGAAGAGAAGAGAAGAGAAGAGAAGAGAAGAGAAGAGAAGAGAAGAGAAGAGAAGAGAAGAGAAGAGAAGAGAAGAGAAGAGAAGAGAAGAGAAGAGAAGAGAAGAGAAGAGAAGAGAAGAGAAGAGAAGAGAAGAGAAGAGAAGAGAAGAGAAGAGAAGAGAAGAGAAGAGAAGAGAAGAGAAGAGAAGAGAAGAGAAGAGAAGAGAAGAGAAGAGAAGAGAAGAGAAGAGAAGAGAAGAGAAGAGAAGAGAAGAGAAGAGAGAAGAGAAGCCAATGTAGTGTGCGCCCCACCTCGGGGCAGGTCGACCGGTACATGAAGGTGCCTCCCCAATGATTCTGTTTTAAACGCTATTTTCTTACTAAAACCATACCAGAGCCCTCCACTCCACCGCCCACCCCGGGACCTCCCAGGGCTGCTTTGCCCCGGGTTTTAAGGCTGTACTGCCCTGGTTTTAGGATTGCTCTGCCCCAGGTTTGGGGGCTGCTCTGCCCCAGGTTTTCTGAGTTTCAAGTTCAACGGCAAAGGGAGGGGGCGGGAGCCTTCACCTGGCCCGGCGCCCCCCGGCAGCGGCTCCTTCCCGGCGTTTTACGAGGATGTCGGGCCTTTCTCGCCCTTTGCTGAGGCCGCCGTGTAAAGGTTTTACAGCTCTCCCCGAGACTCTCCTCCTCCCCTTCCCATCTGCATTTTCCGCCTCGGATTCGGGGCTGGGGCTGAGAACAGGGACTAGGGGCGGGGGGGGGGTCATGTCTCCCAGTTTCAGCCCAGTGTCCCACTGGGGCAAGAATCCTAACTGGGCTGGAGGTGTCGGGAAATCCAGCCGTTCCAGTGCGGGTTGGGGAACATCGCGGAAAGATCCCTCGACGGAAAGAATAAAAAAGGATGGGAAAAAGGAAGACGTCGCTAAAAGAATTAACCTTTAACATGCCATAGAGGAGAGCTTTAGGAGGAGTGTCCCTTTCCAAAACTTTAAACAACCTGGGTTTATTCTGAAGTCACACTCAGATACGGGACAGATTTATTTTATTTAGTTATTTGCTTCTCTTTGGGAGATATCTGAGGGGCTTTCTCCTGTCAGTAAAGCCACTTCTGCTTTGTGGCCTCTGCAGACACACAGAAATCAGGGTGAGAAGGTTCGTTATTGGTAACACAGGGAGGGGAAAAAGCAAATTTTGAGGTTTTCATCCACCCACCTGTTCAGGAAAGTCAGACAAACGTTCCCAGCTGCTTTCTAGTGCTGGAGGAACGGTGGGTCTGGCCGGTGCCTCCAGGACTCAAGGCCAGGATCCTCCGGCTGAACCAGAAACTAAGATAAACCTGACTTGGTCCAAAGACGAGAAATTCAGAGCAGAGTCCCTGTGAGGAAAAGCGAATTGTAACTCGTCCCCGCACAACAGCGCAGGGACCTATAGGTGAGCGTTATAGGCGAGCACAGGGACTTACAGTCTGCGTTTCCTACACGCTCATACTGACTATATCGTCCCTTTTTTCTTCTTTTTCTTTTTTTTTTTTCATTATTTTCTTCTCTTTTCGGCCCAAAGCTGCCGTCGCGGACCCACGCTACAGCCCCGACGGATCTGCTGCCCATCCCCGCCCCGCTCACGTCTCCTCTCGC
>NW_009732371.1:953-2580 GCF_000703405.1 Apaloderma vittatum | reverse complement strand
TGACGTCACGGAGGAGCGAAGCCCTCCCAGACGGGGCCGAGCTGCACCCCGGGGTGCCCCCGGGACCTCCAAAGTATCTGGGGGAAAATGGGGAAAAACAGGATTAAAAAAAAAAAAAAAAGAGAGAGAGCGGGGCTGGTTCTGCTCCGGTCCCCACCGGGAATTTGCCGGAAGCTGGAGCCGGCTCTAGCCTGAAATTGTTAATAAATACGTTATTAAATAGGAATAAAATCACTGCTTCACATCGTCATTACTCAGGGCATGCTGCGGTTTACTGTTTGTAAAAGGAAGAAAAAGCATTTTGTTGTTGTGGTGGTGGTAACAGGGGTTTGGAGTTTATCCGCCCTTTGAGAGGTTTTTTGGGGGGTTTACAGGCGGGTTTAAACTCGCTGGATGCAGCTGCGGGCACTCTGTGAGCCGACTGCTTTGTAACGCCGAGATATTGAACAAAGAAATTGTGAACGTGGAGTTTACCCTTCCCTGAAACTCCAAATAAACAGAAAAGAGCAGAGAAAAAAGCCTGTTCGAGGATGTTTACATCCCCCCTATTTATTCTGCCGAAAAGGATGATGACGTTTCTCAATGTTAACCAAGATCATTTAGTGTTATGCGGGGATTATCTCAGCACATGCTACGAAACATATCGCTATAATTCGGTATTAGTAGGAGAAGAAAAATGTGTGTACAAATACACATGTATAAGCACAAACGAAAGCGCATATGGAATTATACGAACTGCATTTACCTGTATCAAAATATAGGCATGAACATACATATAAGTATGTCTATATGTACGTATACAAACACGTGTATATACACCTTTAGCTGAGTATATATTTCTATCCACACATCCAGTACTATATTGCATGTATACGTGCATAAGTTTGGGTAGCTGGATATATATAAACACATGAAGACAATTATCGTATATGATGAAAGGTAAAATAATGCATATTGCTAAATACGTGCATGTGCATACGTATATGTATATTTTATATATAACCGCGCCCAAAAAAAAGAAAAAAGGAGACCGTGCCTTCCTAAATGTGCGCCTACAGGTACATATATGTCACACGCATATACTGTACATTCACGCAAACCCGCGCGTTTATGCGAACAATTCACGTCTGTTTCTGTATAACGCGCGCGGGATATAATTATTCTTCCTTAGACGCGCATTTTGTAACTTTAGCCTGTAATTAGGAGGGTTAGTTGTTTTTTTTTTTTTCTGCTCTAAGTACGGCTTTTCGTTTCTAAAAAATGAATTCCTTGTGACACTCACTCCTCTCCGATCCCCCCAGCCCCGCTCCCGCCGCACGCAGGCGAGCCGGGAGTTGCGTGTTAGGAGTAATTAATGCAATTAGGTCAGTTTTTCTTTTTTCTTTTTTTTTTTTCTTCATTCCTTAGAGCGCTCTGAGGATGCAGTTAGAACCGAGGCGGTCGGAGACGGACGGAGCACGACGTGGCAGCGGTGGTGTAAAGCATGAGCAAACTGTACAGAGTCCTCTGCGTGCAAAGCGGGCGGGGATGGGACATCTTCCTCGCTCGCCCTCCTTTGCCGGGGGAGAGGGGGGTCACCCCTCGGGAGCAGTGGGGGCTCAGCCCGCCCCGGGTGCCGCTCACTCCC
>NW_009732371.1:0-679 GCF_000703405.1 Apaloderma vittatum | reverse complement strand
CCCTCTTCTTGCGGCCCCGGCGGAAGGAGCAGCCGTCGGGGGGCAACTGCCCGGCCGAGTCTGGGCGTGGGGAGAGACGAGGCTCAGCGAGATCGAGGGGAAGGGTCCCCACGTCCCCTGCACCCACCTCCCATCACTTTTCCCTGCAAGCAGCACCCGGTGTTATTTAAAGATAATAAAGTTATAGATTCTCCCAAAAGGAACTTACTATTAATTTTCTTTCCTGAATTTGATATTATTTTGGGGGGAGAAGGAATCCAGACATCGGCAAAACACCGACGTGGGTGAGACCCGCCCTAATAGCCGCGTAGTGGCTCCGTGGTTTCAGCCGGAGGCGGAATTCGAGCCGACCGGCGTGGTGTGAGCCGGGCTGGGTGGGAAGGGACCCTCTCATTCACTGCCTTAAATTATTGGCAGTTAGTTATAACCCTAACTTCACTGCTTTAAATTATTGTTTTGTGAAGCCTGCTAGTTTCGGCCAGCTCTCGAACAAGTATTACTGGCAAACACAGCTCTCCATCAGAACATTTTACGCCTTGGTCTCAGACACCCCCCCGCACCACGTAAAATGCACCCCGGTAATCCTCCCCCTCCCAGCACAGGGACTTTACCTGCGAAGGCGGATTTCAGGAGGTACCCGGCCTGGCCCTGCTCTTTGGGGCAGCACATCTGGCTGCTC
>NW_009732370.1:717-3650 GCF_000703405.1 Apaloderma vittatum | reverse complement strand
GTAACATTCTCTAACATATAGGGCTGCTCCAACGCCCCTCCTTCCCTGTCTGTCTCTCCTGAAGAGCTTGTAGCCTTCAATTGTGGCACTCCAGTTATGTGTGGCATCCCATCACGTTTTTGTTACAGCAACTACATCATAGTTTTCCATCTGCAGAATGGCCTCCAATTCCTCCTGTTTGTTACCCATGCCGCGTGCATCGGTGTAGATGCACCTCAGCCTGGTCACCCTTTGTAAGAGAGAAGCCCTAATACCTTCCGGGTTATACTCCGATGTTTCCAGAGTAACTGACCTCTCAACAACCCTTGTTCTCTGTCTGCAACTTGATGTGACATTCTGATCATTGGATAACTCACAAGATTGATTGATGTTACTACTTTCTTCCCCTACAAGCACCGGCATATTGCATACTGGCTCCTTTCCGGTGATTCCTCTTTTACCCCCGCTCCCTTTCATACCTAGTTTAAGGCTCTGCCTATTTCCATTAGATCCGGCTACCAACCCCTCCCCCTGAGTCCCGCCAGCTCATGACCAAGGATCCTTTTTCCCCTTTGTGTCATTTGAACCCCATCTGATTTCAGTAGATCAGGTGACCTGTAGAGCTCTCCATGGGTAAAAAAACCAAAGCCAGACCGCTGGCACCCCCCCTTTAGCCAAGTATTAATCTGCCGCACTTTGTCAAACCTACCACTATTTTTCCTCGTAATTGAAAGAATAGAGGCAAACACAACCTGTGTGCCTGATCCTTCTAGCATCCACCCCAGTGCCCTAAAGTCCCTTTTGATTTCCTCTGGTCGTCTCTCTACTATCTCATCACCATCAATCTCCAGAACCAGAAGCGGGGAATAGTCTGTGGGTTTGACCAGACCAGGAAGCTTCTTGATAACATACTTCACTCGGGCTCCAGGAAAGCAGCAGACTTCCCTGTGCGTTGGATCTGGGCAGCAGATAGGGCCCTCTGGTCCCCTCAGGAGGGAACCTCTGATTACAATTACCCTCCTTTTTTTTTTTAGATGAAGAAGTCCTAATGCGTGTATCCGAGCGATTTACCCCAGACAGCCCTATGGATGAACCCCCACCTGACTCTTCCTTTGCCTGGCTCTCATTGTCTAGAGCCCCAAACCTGTTTCTCAAGGGCAACCGGGCAGGTGAGGGAGGCCGGGCAGGGATTTTTCTTTCCCTGCTGACAAGCACCTGCTTCCATTCCTCCCTATCCTTTAGGTCCCCCCCTTTTTGCCTGATGGTCAGAGGGGGGGCGGATATTCTGCTCTTAGTGGAACTTCCTGCTCGACATTCAGGAATTGACTCCACCAATCTACCTCTCTCTCAGACTCCCTGATACTCCTCAGCCTTTCTACTTCATCCTTCAGCTCAGCCACCAGGCTGAGCAGATCATTCACCTGGTCACATCTGACACAGGTGTCGCCTCCACTGCCCTCCATGGCAAGCGTCAGGCTCTGGCACTCTCTGCAGCCCAAGGCCTGAACACCCACATGGTTGCGCAGGGCCTCTGTCTGGGTTCCCAGTGTTTCTAACAACCTTGGATCTGGTTGAAACCATAATTGTTCTACAATCAAAAGTCTCTGCTACACAGAGGATAGTTCACTGCCCTTTTAGATTCCTTCCTGTTAACAAAGACTTACCCTTTTAAGCTTTTTGTTCTGTGGACAGACTAGTCGCTGCCCTCCTGCAGGCTTCTTAAACCCTTAGGTTAACATTAACAGCTGATTAACGTTAACATTAACAGCTGATTAACAGCCCTTACCTCCTGATTAACCTTGTTTTAAATCCCCGCCGCTGAGGGTGGCTCCGCCCACGCTCTCTCGGGTGCCTGCCCCCAAGCTACCGGTGTTGGCTCAGGCTTGGTCGCTGTATCTGGCTTTAAAAAGCCCTCAGAAGAGATTTTTGTCAGCCTTTTTAGCTTTAGATTCCCTCCCCAGTACAGCCTTACCTGCTCTGAAGCTGGTCTCCGCAGCAAATTGAAATTGGGATAAAGGAGGGAATTGGGATAAAAGGAGGAAATTGGGGTAAAGAAGGAAGTTGGGATAAAAGGAGGAAATTGGGGTAAAGAAGGAAGTTGGGATAAAAGGAGGGAATTGGGATAAAGGAGGAAATTGAGATAAAGGAGGGAATTGGGGTAAAGGAGGAAATTGGGAAAAAGGAGGAAATTGGGATAAAGGAGGAAATAGGGATGAAAGGAGGAAATTGGGATAAAGGAGGAAATTGGTCCCTGGCCTCTTCCTGCTGGTCCTTAGGTTCTTCCTGGTGGTCCAGAGGGTCTCCCTGGTGGTCCTGCCTTAGAATCATAGAATCGTATCAGCTGGAAGAGACCTAGAAGATCATCGAGTCCAGCCTTTGTCCCAGCCCTATCAACGTACGAAACGATTCCCCCTCTCACAGGAGTCAGTCCTCTTCAAACCTGGCCAACGCGAGTCCTTCTCACAAATGTGGGTCCCTCCTGTGGACTGCAGTCCTCCCCCGACAGACTGATCCAGCACCGGCTCTCCTCGAACTCACAGCACGCTTCCAGTGCATCCTCCGCTCCAGCCCGGTCCTCTGCCCTGGCGTGGGGTCCTCCACGGGCTGCATCCTTGGAGTTTTGCTGCCGTTGGTCTTTTTGGTTGATGGCTTCAGGCTTCCATCTCAGCACAGCCTTCTCCGCATCTCTTCCTCACCTCGGTGACCCCGTGGTTGCTCTGCTCACCTCCTCCTCTCCGAACAAAAACAAAAAACAACCCACACAATAAAAAGCAGCTCAACAGAAAAGACAGAAAAAATAGGCTTGGCCGGAAAAGTTTCCCCTCTTAAATACGGGGATTTGCAGAGGTTGGCCTGGCCTTCGCCAGAGGCAGGTCCAGCTTTTCCTCCTGGGATGAAGAAAGCTCTGGAAGTTTCACAAAGAGCCACTCCCATAGCCCACCCACTATCAGAAA
>NW_009732370.1:0-695 GCF_000703405.1 Apaloderma vittatum | reverse complement strand
ACCCATAACAGCTGGAATGGTGTCAGCTGCGCATTCATTAGCTCTGATTCCAGCCAAACTACTGGCAATTTTGGTGTTAACCGATATTTTAGTAACTGAGGGTATCACCTATGATGGAATTTCCCAGATTTTTAAATATTCAATATTGGCAAAACATGGACTGTGACTCTGAACTCATTCCTTGTCCCTGAAATCCCAGCGTGTCTTACCCCGGGCAGGGCACTGAATGCGATTTCTGTTCTCCTTGAAGGTGTGAAAAACCAAAAAGTTCCTTCCTTTGATGAGTTTGACAAGAGGTTCTGCCCTCGCTTCGTAAGTACCTCTCGGTTGTAAGTGAAATCGCGCTGTGGCAGCTGGGCAACCCAGCCCAGAGGCTTTTTGTCAGTTTGGTTTGCACTGGAAAAACTCCAGCGTGGATTGGAGTTACTCCGTGTCAGTTGTCCAGGAGAGAGTCACAGAAAAAGCAGAATTGTGTCGTTACTTTTGCGTGACGCCCTACTCACAGCCGCCCTTTCTTGGCTTTGGGAGCTCGTTCTCACATCTGGTTTCCCACCTCCTTGGTGGCCCCTGGGGTCCTCCTGGTGGTCCACAGCATCTTCCTGGTAGTCAATATGGTCTTCCTGGTGGTCTATAGGGGCTTCCTGGTGGTCCCTGGGGTCTTCCTGCTGGTCTGTAGAGTCTTCCTGGTAATCCCT
>NW_009732369.1:22866-63388 GCF_000703405.1 Apaloderma vittatum | reverse complement strand
CTCTGGATGGCATCCCTACCCTCCAGCATGTTAGCTGCCCCACACAGCTTTAGGCTCTGTGAGGGTTTGAGGAAAAACTGTTATGGTAGTGCTGCTCCTGATGTAAAGCCTAATGTTTTCCTGATTGCAAATACGTTTATATTGTATCTCAGTTACAGCTTCTCTAGATAAGAAGTAAGATTATTTCAATAAATCTGTGGGAAATTTTTTCCTCAGTTGTGCTGGTGAGTGATCTGTTACTTAGGGCTCGCTGTATGACCTAAGACTTACACAACTACATCCTTCTTGATGGGTGTTGAATTTCTCTCTGTGTGTATAGATAAGTTTAAAAAAATAAGGAATAACAAATGAAGCCTGTCTACCCACATGCAAAATGGCCAGCAGCAAGAAAAACAACTGTATAGCCCCAAAATTAAATTAACTATAGCTTGATACTTTGGTTTTGTTTTCTAGGCAGCCAGAGTGCAGTTGTGTATCTCTTTCAAAAAGAGTAGCAGCTGCTGCTCTACAACAGTAATTTTGACTGATGTCTTCCACATGCCTCAGCTAATTTGAAATAGGAACCTATACTCAGTTTTGGAGATGTTTTTGCAGTTGGAAACAGTTTTTGTTCATTTTTTTTTTTTTTTTTTAAGTAGGTGTTAAATTTATAGCTCTCTTTTCCCTGTGAACACAAGGTCTGACCTAAGGAGTTGTGTAGGTGTATCCTCTCCTGTTGAAGTGAATAGACATTGGACCTAAGGCACAGAAGAAGCATTATCTTGTGCAATTGAGCTGTTTTACTTCATTTGTGACTTAATCAGGATTTGAACTCAAGTTTCAGGAAATGAACGCTTACTATTTCATTTCCATAAGATGCTGTGGTGAATTAGAAAATTATATTTCAAGAGTACATGAGAACTCAGAACATCTGGTATAGCACTAGTGAAGTGTGCATTTTGCATGCCTAGCACAAGCAAACTAAATTCTTTAGATCTCCATATATTTTGGTGATGTGCTTTTATTTAACCCTTTTAGATTTTCTTCTTTTGCCTTGTAAATTTTCCCTTTTAAAACCAAGTTTTAATTTTTAAGCCTGATTTATGTTCAGTGTATGTACAAGGAAGGTCTACTTGGTTTTGTTGTTTTTTTTTTGTTTTTTCCCCTTGCTCCTGTGAACTATCTGTAACATTTTGTGGTGCGAGATGTGAGTCACTCGTGGTACCAGTATGCAGCAGACATTTTCTGTATGTTTGCATGTTAAATAGCCAAATGCTGAGAGAAGATGCTGAGAGGTTTTTCAATTATGGAAAAGATTATCTGTCTTCAGAATCTCCTCTGTTCCTGCCCCCCCCCCCCTTTTATTTTTTTCTTCTTTTTTTCTAATGGCAATGGAAGGCTAAAACTCATCTGGGAAAGGAACAGAGATTTGAAACCAGATAGGTGAGGAGGGAGTCCAATCACGCTGATTGTCTAAGCTGGGGTTGGTTCCTTTGTGTTCAGACACTCAATGGCTTTAATCTGCAGGTTCTTCCCCAAGATGTAAACATACTCTCAGTGCTCTTGGTTATCCTTCTGTTAGATGAGGAAGCATATTCAACATTGAAATGTAAAGTCATCTTCAAATGTTAGATCTATTTTATTGAGAATTGTCAAGGAGAATGTGAACAATGAGTATAGGCCACTATGTCGCTGTGCTCAATTTTACAAGTGTTAAAAAGGGAAGCAGTCTCATTTATAGTGCTGATGTGTTTAAAATTACTTTTGTAGACACTAGCTATAATGTAAAGCTCAGTCTAAGAAATAATTATTTGCTTAGTCTCGCCATTGATGCTTGATGCACTTGATGATTACTCTGCCAGCCAAGAAATGAAATCGCTAATGAGAAGCAAAATGACTGTGAAGAACTGAAAACATGAAGGTTGAGTTAGGCTCTGAAAAAGCTGTGCAGGTTCTGCTTAAAAAAAACCACAAAAAACCCACTCCATTTTGAACATGTGATGTAGAACATAACTGGCATATGCTGCTATTACATGAAATGAATAACAAGTGTACCTGTGACCTAAAAAAAAATTAAAATCTAAATTGTGGGTTTTTTTAAGAAAATACTGAGTGATATTACAGTTTTCCACATTCAGTTGTAACAGGTTGTGTGCAAAATCTGTGTATACCAGCTGCAGTTGCTATGAATAACTTAGTATGTTTTACGTCATTTATCTCTGTGATCATTTCTGTGATCATAGAGTTCTCTCTGAAATGGTTTTGGTGTCTCAGAATTAATTTAACTGTTCCACTACAGTCTATAGGCTTTATCTGATCTTTCCCCCTACAAGTGTGTGTCAAATGATTTTTTGATTAAAAAAAACTTAGCCAGCTGTTTTTTTCTTTCTCTTGTTGGGTATCTTTTATATGTTATAGTTTTTAAGAGACTTGAACTTCACAAGAGTTCTGACTTCTGCCACAGTCAGTTAATTGTTATTTCTAGTTAAAAGATGTTCTTTCTTCATGATTGTCATGCATACCAGGTTAAAAAAAAAAGCTAGTATAGTATAGGAAAGGACAGAGCTTTTACAGCTTTGGTTTTGTAGTTCAGTCCTACTTTTAACCATGCAGTGACATTTTCCTCTGACTAGTCTGCATCATGAAACAAGAGATGACATCACATATTCTTCAGCTGTTTTGTGGTAACAAGAAACATCCTATTCTGCTGAAAAAAAAATAACAAAAACCCGAGTAACAATTCTGGTGAGGGTTGTGTGTTGCTAACTGCTAAGTTCTGAGTTGCTCAGTTATTAGCTACATTCTGTAAGCATAGGAGAAACTGGGTGAAAATAATGCCAAATCAGTCTTGTTTGTGAGCAAAATGAAATATATTTTTGAAAGGGAGTGTGCCTGGCTTCTTAAGGAAATGTTTGGGTTTTCTTTGTGGGGCAGGTGTCTGCAGAAGGGTGAGCTAGAGAGCTGAAAGCTAAGGACACCATGAATAGGTACTGTCACTTTGCTGAGGGTGGGTGAGCTTGCTTTCTGATTACTAAGAGAATGGGCAAATTTTAGTAAGCAGTGGGATGCTACCCCATATGGAGCTGTCAGAATGTTCCCTTTGTTTATCATATTCTTTTTGTTGTTGTGAGTTTTTCTGGTTTTTGTTTTTAAAACCAACAAAAATTTCTAACAAAAGCAACAGACCAAAAGGCAGAAGATGTTACTGACCACCTCGGTACTATGCATTCTTCTGTCTTCTGTGTCTTTTAGACGTGTGCCTTAAAGATGTGCATACCTGCCCACCTCACTAATATCTTAACTGGAAGTTGCAGGACTGCAGCGTGCACTTGAGCAACACACTCTGCATGAGCTTAATCTGTGTGTTATTTCAGGATCGAGTGACTGACAGTGGAAGGCCGTCAATTCTGACTCTTTCACAAGAACAGCGTGGGCACTGCGTCTGTCTTGGCTCACTGCACTGATTTCGAGTTACCTGTAACTGCATCCAGAAATGTTTCGGAACTAGGGCACTTGATAAAGGTAGACTGTGCACACCAACCCGTTCCCCTCAGCAGCCTGGCTGCAATGTCCTGAAATAATGGGAAGTTTCAGCTGGCCTTCAAGAGTAACACTGGGAAAAAATATTTTGTAGTTGATTAATGCAGATATGGGACAAAGTAAATGGTTACAAGGAGGTCTAAGGAGACTTTTTTTGTAGATCAGGATGTAAACTAAAGAACCAAGATATGCAGGTTATTGGACTTGATCGTAAGGGTCTTTTCTAACCTAAATGATTCTATGGCTGCTGCTTTACAGCCCAGCAGCAGCTGGTGGCCCAAAGGCATGGTAAGATCAATGGGTTTGTTCTGCTTGTTCTACTGCCTATTCCCTTCAGGTGCCATGTGGTTAAAAGCCCAAAGCTTTCCCCTTTTATCAAGAAACTGTATGTGGAACTAATACTAAACAAAACCAGAACAAACCCAGCCTTATTGCGTCTTATTTAAGGTATAAACATTGGAGTTTATTTCCATTAGATGTTGTATCTGGGCATCATGATATGCAAATTGTCCTGGGTCTGTTTCTTAATTTGTGTTTATTTTACAACTTCCTTAGCTGTATCTTATGTTACATGGATACTTTTTTCCCCAGAGTCAGTTATGAATGTTTTATGGCATTTTAAAATACGAAATTTTGTGGTACTTTGTATGTGTCTTATTTTAAACCTCATAGGATGATTGTCCAAGATGATTATCCTCTTCTGCAGAACAATCAAAGTAAATGAGAATATATGCAGATTTATTCAAAGATTATTGGGAGCCCACCCAGACATGTTTAGAGCTGCAAATCATCTGTATTCATAGTCCATCACATGCAGTGATTTTACTGATCTGAACTATGGCACTGGCCCACTAGAGAAGACAATTTTAATTTCTTCAAAACCACATGAGGAATGAGGTCTTTCTTGTGTTCCTGTTATGAGTAAGTGGGCTTCCTTGTGAGAAATCAGCAAGGTATTTTTTTGGTAAGGGTGAATTCAGTGATAGAGCTACGTTGTTCACCAGGTACCTGCAGCACAGCACTTAAGAGGACTCTCGGGTGCTTCCTCATGGTGTGGAGTAATGACAAACAGCTGAATTATGGTTTTCAATTACTCTTTCAGATTGTGTTTACATAACAAACACAAAAGATAAAGATTAGGTTTCAAACTTTGTTAGCTTATAAGTTTGAGTTAAGTATTTTTGTGAAGAATCCTGCTTCCGACCATAAGCACTAACTTTAAAATGCATACAAATAAAGGTGTGCATTTTCAAGTTGCCTTAAAATTCAGGATGTTTTGGAAACTGAAGATAGGAATAACTGGTAGAAATAAACTTAAGGCCTATTAGTATTACATTACTGCCTAATGTATGCATTTTGAACTTGAAAACTGGATTAGTTTGGTTCCAAGAGGGGCAAAAGACAAAGGGTGAAGTAGTTTTGGTAGAATAAAACTCAAATTTAAAATGGTGTAGGCTGACCAAAATTGTGTAGTGTGCTAAGTATAGCATTTCTGGTGCTGTTTGGAGGTTTGCTTCTGATTGTTTAATTGTGGGCTTTTCATCACTCAGCTGCTAAGCTGTTCTTCAGGTGTTCATACCATGATGCAGCCTCTCTGGTGCCAACTGCCAGGTTGGCTGGCTGTGGCTCTGGTGCCACTCGGTGATGGCTGATGAGGTTTGGAGTGCCATGAGTATTTTTTGGTTTGAAAAGGATGACTTTAATTTGCAAGAGTGAACTTTGCTATCTGAAAATTAGAACGTCTTTTGCTATGCAACTGTTCTTTCAAATACAGTTCTGCATTAAAAAACAGATGAGATTGGCTGTGGTTTCTGATGAAAAGCCATCTGTTATTAAAATTGGAGACGTCTTCAAAGGTGCACTTACACTAGTAGGAAAAAAAGATAATTCTGCTTCGAGTTAAGTGCATTAATCCTGGGTAGTGTATTTAGTCTTGGGCAGTAGATGTATTCAGATTGAGCATTCCTTTTAATCTCTTTCAGTAAGAAAACTATCTTTGTGAGAATATAGTGACTGACTTTTTAATTGATGTGAAATATCTACAGTTCTTCCACTGAAGCATGATTTTTTTCCTTAAAAGGCAGGTTTAAACTTGTAATCACTCTTTAAAGTGTTTAAAACACAGTAGTAACTATAAGTGAGAAATTCTGACAGACTCTAGGCATCCTGCAACTGCTACCATCATGGTGTAAGCCCTTCCAAGTAAGTGGATGTAATTCCAAGATTCACAGGCAGTCTAAAATATTTCTGTATTTCTTTAAAGACTGTAGTGATCATCATATGTAGATGCTATGTAGTTTTTCTGCCATATGGCATTAGCTTATTTTAGGAGATGTATTTTATTTTTCATTTCAATTAAAGTAATACATTTTACATACATATTTAATATTTTGTGCACCACATGCTTGGTAGGAATTTATTTTATAAATGCAGTTAATAACTCCACATTAAATACTCCCTGAAAGGCAGATTTAAAATAAAAATCCAAGTTGATTTTTTTGTTTCTTTGATTTCCGTGTATAGCAGATGTATGTTGCAAGTATCTAAGAATCATCTATCCATGATACTTAAAGTAATTGGAAATGTTCAAGTGTTTTTTCTAGCTTTCCTGTTCTAATGTTGCTCCCAATTGGTCTCAGTAACTGGATTGAAACTCATGCCAGTGTAGGGGCTTTCATAAATCCTTCCTTAATTTAGGACCTTTATTCTTTTATTTAGATTACTGAAAGACATTTTTTTCCTCGGTATTTTTCTTCTTAGAATATGGCTTTCATTTTGGAACACAAGCATCTGCTTTGTTAAGTTTCCAGAAGCAAATACAGTGATACCATGTGAAGGTGTATTCTGCCAGGCTCAGGGTGTGCGAAGCCCCTTGTGCCCTGCAGAGCTGTTATGGTGCCCAGTCTGAAATTGCTGAGAAGGAGCGTTAGGTGGAGAAATTTGCCTGGAGGCATGTGTGTGCTTTCCTTTGAGTGGGGTGGCATGGCGTGGGGGCCAACAGTCTCACTGACATGTGCGCTGCAGCTTTGCTGTGATGGATAGAGCCTGGGTGGGTGACATGCGAATGCCAGTACAAATCGCTTGTCATGAGAGAGAGCACAGAAAGAGAAGTTTGTTATACAAGAAAATAACTCAAGAAGAGCATTCTCTGTGCCGGTAGCCAAAGAACAGTAACTAGCTGATTCGATCAGATCTTCTGAGATCTTCTTTGCACTTAAGCGCCCTTGTACCACTCAGGGAAGGCTAAATGTTGAATTCCTCACATGAGTATGCTTGTGTTCATATCATCATTATCATCGTGGATAGGCTTCACGAACAAAGATATGAGAAGGGCTCTACCCACACTTGCTACAAGTGTGCTGATGGCTAAAAAGGCCGATGCGGGACAGGCAAGTCTGGTTGCAAAAGGCACAGTGGAAAGTCTCCTTAGGCGGTATTGGCAAGGCACGGTTCTTTCTGCGTTGTCTCTTCTCCTCAAGACTAATTCTACGTGCGTTCTCAAAGGAGGCAGCAGCGTTATGGATGGTGTGTCTCCACATCTCCCGACTGGAGGCCAGAGTGGACCACTGATGGCAGTCAATATGGCCAAAACTGAGGTATTGTTTCAGAGTCCTTGTATCTCCTCTTGGGGGCCCCTGTGTTGCGGCAGCTGGTGGCGAGTTCCCCACAGAGCACAACCTTAGGGAGGCGGTGATCCTCCATCCTGGAGACGTGCCCTGCCCAGCGCAGCTGCGTCCTCAGCAGCATGGCCTCAATACTGGTGACCCCTGCCCGTTCAAGGACAGTGACATCAGTCACGTAGTCAGTCCAGTGGATGTTTAGGATTGTACGGAGGCAGCGCTGATGGAAGCGTTCGAGGAGTCGCAGGTGGTGGCGGTAGATGACCCATGATTCAGACCCATTTAAAAGAGCGTTCATATGGGTACAGCAAATTTTGTTTAGAAACTTGCAAGATTTTTTTTCCTAAAGGAAAGCTTACACTGATTTCCAGAAGCCACATATTCAGAGCACGTTTCTCTGAATCTGACTTGTGCTGTCTTTAATCCAAGTTTTAGATCTATTTGATTTAGAGAGGTACATTTTGGATTCACAGTGAAGGAAGCCTGCTTGAGGTTGACTTTCAGTGGTTGGGATGATGGTGGTGAAGATAATTGCATGGTTAATGAATATCTGAATTTTTCTGTAATCTGGGGGAGATTTGTTGCCGTCTTGCTAGAATTATAGATGACTAATGTGTCTAGTGGAAGGATTTATCTGTTTTAAAACAAACCAGCAGAGGGGTTCTGCTGTCAGGCTAGTGAAGTCGGCCTATGCACAGCTCTGCTCTCAATGTCAGTTTTCTAACCCTTCAATTTCTACACTGGCTGCTTAACTTGATGAGAGCTTCTATGTTGGTATCTAGTTCCAGTGTTCAAAACATCTTTTTTTAAAATCTGAATATCTTTGGAAGCTATTTGAAGCCATGTAAAGTGCATTTAAACTAGCAAAGGTGAAATGTTTTTATGCTTTTGATGTAGTCTGTTTATTTCTTGTGTTCTGTGTTTTATTGCCCTTCAGTCTTGCCTAAGTGTAAATCTTCCTGAGAATGGGTGCATCCTGTTGTCTACAATCTTCATCGTAACCTTCTGAGCTTTTAGTATGGTGATAGATTATTTTCAGTTGTTCCTTTATTTCAATGAAAAAAATGATAGCTGATGTGTCTTGCTTTCATTGTCTCATGTATCACATGTATGATATTTAGCTGATTAAATTTATCCCTTTTGGTTTTGTAAGCATGTACTGCTCATCATTTGATAATTATTTCCAGCAGATTTTATGTGAACTTTTGTAAGTTGTTTCTGTACATAAAGCTGCTTGGATCCTTCTTTGCAGGAGTATCTACACTGTAGAAATTCAGGAGTAAGATGATGATACTGGAAAAGAAATACCTAATCTTCAATTAGTGCCTTTGATGTACCAGTGTTCTGTGTTATGAGATGTCTTATGAAGATTTTAGCTTGTTGATCAGTTTTAATGTTTTAAAATTATGAGCTGAACTGAATAGTTGAACAATTCTAAATATTTATAGCTGAGAAATGTCAATAACTTAAAGAAAATGAAGAAAGAATTATGGGCTCTTTGGTGTTCCAAACCGCTAAAAAAGGATTAACCCAGATCTTTAAACTTGCTGGTAAATAATAAACTCAATAGGTTTATTAGTTTTGCTCCACTGCACTTTGAAATTCTGTAAAAGTAATGCTTCTTGCTGTAGGTAAACTTCAGAATGTTTGGACAATGGCATTTGCATACTATATTAGTTGTTTATGATTTTTTTTGGTGGATACTAGTACTACTTGAAAGGCCAATATTTAGACAAAAATCTTCTTCCTTTCCCCTCCCCCTTGTCCCTGAAGCATTCCTGATTGTTTTTAAATTAGAGATATGTAAGCCTTGTTTGCTAATCTGTGGCATAGAATAGGATGCAGCTGACTTTTTTTTTTTTTAAACAGCCATCTTACAACCTCATCTATTTTATATTCTATTGAGTTAGACTAAAACAAAGTGCTTATACATAAATCAGACTCTCTGCTCTTGATTATTGTGGGCAGTGATGCAGGGACCAATTCTAATAGAATTTGCAAGGAAGAAGTCAATTGAGTTTCGATAGGGGTCATGTAGGATCCATAAACTCCCGTGGGGCAGTTATCAAAGATGTAACTGTATGCAGTGGAGCATAGCAGAGCTAATGCCTTTTACTTACTGATTCTTGATGGAACAATTAATTTGACAGTGGTCACCATGCACTTTGCCCTTATTAGATAGATTTGATAGTAGGAACAATCTTATAAGACAGTTACAAGCTTCAAGGTGATTTTAAGTTTACAGGTAATCCTTCTGAAAAGCTAGTTAGGTACCAGTTATCAGAAAATTTACTTTGCTTTCTAGAGTGTAGTTCATAGTCAATGTGTTTGTTCTTAATATTATCCCTGTTTAATAAAAAACACAAGTTATGTATTTGCCAAATGCCATTTTACATCTTTGTTTTAATTGGTTGACTGGGCTCCTGCCAGATGGCCCTAGGAAAAGGAAGAAAAATCTCCAAGAAGAAACAGAACATGCATATTCATATCTCTGTGTGTGTTTATTTTTGAACAAAAATTACAGTATGACTGACCCATATTTGGTAAGCTGAGCAAAAAAATAGTAATTCAGGTTATAATCAACAGGCACAGCATTAAGTAATATCCCTTGAAATTTTTTTTAAAGGCTTAAAAAATACTTGCTGGTTTTGTATTGGGGCTATTTGCCTTAGCTATTTATGCCTGCAGTTTATGTTTACAGATGATACTATATTCATGACTAGAACATTAGTACAATCCTTATGTCAAAAATGGAATACGACATGTAGCTTTTATTCTGTATAACATAACTCGTTGAACCCATTCACTCTGAATTTACAAGTCTGATGATAATGTGTCTTATTCTGTGTTTGTGTTTTGATCTTTTGGACTTTAACAGATTGCCTTTTAAAATGTTTTATAGGTTTACATATATAAATTATTTCTGTGGTTGGATGGTAAATATTTGAGAGATTCTGGCATATGTATATGATAAAATATTCAATATTAAAAATATTCAATGACACAAAGTAACTTCATTCACTTCCACATCTGGATATATGTTCAAATAATCATTTTCTCTTCTTTTTGGAGTATGACTGTAATTATTCTGAGACAATTTTTATATAGCAGCTGGGTACTTAATTTAGTTGCTTTCAAAGCTCAATTTAGTTGCAAATCATTCCTGTCCTCTACAAGATAGTCATGTTATCAAAATTTTTTTTTTTTTCCTGAAAGAAGTTTAGGCTTTATTACCTGCAGTTGTTGACTCATCAGCTGCTGTGAAATCCAAATCTACACATACATTTGAAGGAAAATGTATAGGAAAAAAAATAATAATCAAAGATCATCAAAGCAAAACCAAACCACTGCAAAATAAAAACACACTGTCAGGACAACCTGTTTTGTAGTTAAGGGCAGCTGAACCATCCCTCTCCCACTTGGGAGTGCTGCTTCTGATCCTGCCCCTGAGTAGGACCTTGCCTGCAGACACTTAAGTTGTATGTGAGTGTGTAGACAGACAGACAGATGGGTAAGTTGTCCCAGCAGCAGGCACAATAAAAAGTCAGCTGCCTTTTCAAAACCGCACTGGTGGAGTTCAGCACGTCTGCCTGACACCAGTTTCCGCTTTTTCATTGTGTGGACAAAGCAGGGCTGGCAGCATTTTCCTGCACCAGGATGGTGTTGCTCCCCACGCGGTTTCTTTCCTTTCTTGTGCCCGTCCCTTTCGTGACGGATGTCTGTAGCTCTGAGCTGTGACCTCTGTGCAAGTTGTGCTCCTTCATGTTGTTTTCCTTCATGCTGGCTTGCCATGGGCTGTGGGATGTCACCGAGCTTGCCTGTTTCATGGTGCCTTCATTAAAGTTTTTTTTTATACCCTGTGCTACTTAAGTGGGGTTGCCAGACATGGTAATGAGTACAGCATTGAAATGAACAGTGTAGGAAGCAGTCAAACTGACATTTGTATCTACGAGGATTATTTCAAGAGACTATGTCTTCCTTACCCCATTTTGAGTAGCACCTGAAACTAAATGATATAGTGTAACAGTGTTTGAAATACATGGCATAGTCTTTCTTGCTTTCTTTGAAATAAGCTTGTCTAGCTTAAAAATCTGTTCCCGGACTTGGGTTAAAGTTTGTGGCTCTTGAAGCACAAAGGTAGATGAGATCAAGACTTCCAGACCTGAGGGCACAGTATTTATTGCTGTAAGTAACCTCCAAGAATTACCACCTTTCAAGTGTGGTGACAGGGCACATGGGGCCGTGAAAGGGACCAGACCCATGGAGCCCTGCCTCTTAAAGTCACTGACCCTACTGAGCAAAGCCAGTGCCGCTGGCTGGGATCACTGGTGCTGGGGCTTTCCTGGCTTGTCAGTGGCCCCATGGCTGGCAAGCTGCTGGCAGAGCACATCAGCCCGGTCTGTGGTGCTGGTTGCTGCAGTGATGCTCCTTCTGTCACGCAGTGAGATACTGTTAAAGCAAGTGCCAGTATTTGTGCTTCCCTGCAGTATTCAGCATATGCAATTAGATGCTTTGTTTTTGACTTTCAGTAGCCCTGTGCATGCTGTAAATTGCGCAGCTGCTGTAATGTGGGATCTGCATTTAGCACTGACAGTCAATGTTACAGTTTAGTGGGGATATGGCAGGGGTTGTTTCAAAATGACCAGAAACAAGTGAAATGTAATACCATTTCCTCCTTTTGCAGTGATTAAACTCGTGAAAATTTTCACTTTTTTCAAGCTGAGTGAACCAATAGTTATTGAAAGCATCAACAACTTTTTTTCCTGATTCATCATTAATGAAACTATGAAACATTCTGAAAAGGATTCATAGTGGGTGGATTTTTGTTTGCAGAAACTCCTGAGTGTGTGAAGCTGGGAGAGTTACAGTGAAGTTTTTAACAAAGCAGAGAAGCAAACCAGGGAAGATTATTCAATAATGTGAGTGCAGTCACAGGTCTGAATTCTGCCATCAGAAGTACCGTATTTTAAAGTAACTCTTTAAACTATAATTTTCCTTTTTCTTCCAGTAAAACTAACATGTTTGGTTTGAGGTTTTTTTGCTGCTTATAGCATCTGGTATATTTTTAACAGCTTTTATATTTTGAGACTAAGCAAAAAGATGCTTTAAAAGGCACAGTATTGAATACTTGCCTGGATGTGGCCAGTACTGTGGTGTACTGTAATAGTCCTCTGTATTGTTGCACCTTTGTGTGTTACAGGGGATGCTTTTGGCTCCGGAATTATCATAAATCATTGTATGCAAATGGCATAATGTGGTAATAGCTGTGACACGCAACAGTTCTCTGTCCCTGTGATCTTTAAAATTTAAATTGTCTTTATATGGTTTCTGATTATTAGTCATCTGGCTGCTAGATCAAGGTTATCTTTGACAACTCTTTCATTCAACCCCATATGCATAAGCAGTAAATGCCCAGTTCTCTCTTCTGACTAGAGAGAGCAAAGAAATTTTGCTGTGAATGAATTGTTATCTTTGCTAGCAAATGGTTGAATGCAGACCCAGAATCTATGATAATAAGGTAATATTTTTCCATTTGCATTAGGCTTTTATTATTCATTCTTTGTAAACCATTTAGCAAAGAGTACGGGCTAACATTGTTTACTCCATAATTAGTGCTCACAGGCAGTATGGTTGGAGCTGTGCTGGAGGGGAAAATTTATCAGCTGTTAAAAGCCACATTACTTGCATAGAACCACTGAAGTGCAAGCTCTAAAGTGTATTAAATTGCCATGTTTATCATCTACCTAAATGCTACTGTCAGTTCTCCAACTGCTTTATGTGCAACTGTTCCTCAAAGTGCGGCAGGAGTATCACGCGCTTTATTCCTAACAGATTGAACAAGAGGCAATTATCGGTAAGCTATTTGATGGTGAGGCTTATTCCCCAAGTCAGGAAACTAGAAACTAGAAACAGGTATTCTGTAACAGATTGGGAAAGGGCTTTTCAAAATGACCACATCATCGGTGCAGATGCACAGTGGAGCATCTGTCCAGCCTTCAGGCAGTCATCTATATACATTAGTGAGAGCATTGGTCTTTGTGTGACTCCTGTGACGCATGCAAACACAGCTCAACTGCTACTTTGCTGGAAGGCTGTCTTGCCAAATTTTATTATAGTACATCATGGAATAACATACAAATGAGATAAAATGCCTGAAAAGACTAGATATGACTCTGCTTTACTACTGTGAGTTGCAAGTGTGTAGAAAGAGTTCATCTTCCATTAGGTTTCAGATCTTCACATGTTAGCTACATTTATCTTCTCTTAAAGCAATTACCTGTATATCACTAAATTTCATCTGGCTGCCTCCTGTGTAACAGTGCCAGTGCCACTGGCAGGGCTTGCTGATGCTCTTGGTGTCTGACCTCACTGAGGCCTCAGGAACTTAAAAAGATTTTACTGCAGCAGTGGATGCAAGAGGAATTTGGAGGCACTGAATTTCTCCTGTGGAAATGGGACAGGATGCATGGCCTTGGCAAGCAGGGTGTGTGCATCCACTTGTGCGACTACCTGCATTTCCTCTGGGATTTGCACACTAAGCAGTGGTGGAGAGGCAGAGGACTGCAGTTGCCATTGCTTTGGTGCTGGCCAGGTCTCCTTTCTCTACAAATGCTGAGCTGTTGCTGGGGTGGGCAACTGACTGCTGCTGCTTTCCCCCTAAATCACTGTCCCCAGGCAATTTTGAGCTTGGATTTTCAAAGTTAGCATCATTTTTGTGTCTGCTTTGCCTTGTTCCTTGCAGTCTGCTTGGCATTTTTGCCTTGTTTCTTATTTCTTTCTCTGTTTTGTTAATGGTTAAACAAATGAAAGTTACACTATTGTTAATGTGAGTTCAGAATTAATGCCAATGCCACAGTACTTAAAAATATTCAAGAATTCATGACACTGATCCAACGCCTCTTCAAGGTTTGTGGAAAATAACCAGTTGCACAGAACTCAACGTGAATGAAATGGTCAGAAGTTCACTTGCTTGGTGTGTTGAAACCCTGACTTCTAGAAGTAAACCTGCAAGTGATCCGTCTGCAGAGGAGAAAATAAAGAGTTACGCTCCCCACACACAGAGAGGGGGGAGGAGTATGTGTGCAGAAAGCTATCTTGCGTAATTGCAAATATCATATCAGAAAATACAGCTTTTAATGTGAGAATGTACATTTTGAGGTTTCATGTATTTGAGCTGTCACTGACATTTGAGCCCCTATAGTTAACCATATACTTGCCCTCTTCTTGTAACTGTAAACAGATACTGCCTTAGCATTATGTACTGTAGTGAGGATTTGTATAATTATAATTTGTCCTCGTAGTTTTACATCATCTTGAACATGAAAAAAGCCATTGATTCATACAAACTTTCCAACAGCTCAGTGATCACTGGAAGATATTGTGTGTGTAGTGAAATATAGAAGTCACTCATGGATATTCTGTATTTATTAACCTGTATAACCTTTCCTTTCCTTTTGGTATGATGGATGGGGGAATCTCTGTCATGAGCTCACAAGGTTATTGAATATGGATGTCCTATCCCCTTTCAGGTTGACTTGCTAAATCATTTCAGCAGATGAAGAACCACTTTATTTTTTAACAGTATTTGTGTAGTTATTGAATGTGAGATAATGAATCTATTGTTAAAATTTATTAAGTTTTGTATCCAGTGGGTTATTGCAAGCGTATTGGATTTTGTTCTAAATGTTGTAAGCTTCCTGGCTATATAACAAAAAATTATGTAATCTCTGCTGTATAGAGTTACTGAATTTTTTTGGGCAAATACATTCATTGATGTTTTATTTTATTTTTTTTAGTAAGGGCTATATGTGCTGTTAGTTACCACTTTTTGTTCCTCCCTGACAATACAATTCTTGAATATGTGGATATATAAAGGGATTTTTTTCTTCTGCCCTTTTTTTTTTTTTTTTTTTTTACAGCAAAACCTTTCTTTTGTTGTGTGGAAAGAGACTGTGAAAATGTGTGATGCATACTTGATATAGTGTTCCTTTATTGATTCTTCAGACAGTTTGAAAGAACTCGATTTTCAGGTCATGTGTATGACCTATGCTTATTGATGCTAAATAATGATCTCTTCCAGTAGCTCTTGTGTGATATGCTCTTTTCCTCTGTACTCATCCTCAATTCTCTATACTTGCTGCTGGATCCCAGTGGTGTCAATTTGAGCATCGGTGGCTCCTGGTTGTCATCATAAAGGAATCGGTGAGCCAACTCATGTTGATAGATGGTCACCAGTACAAATAAATGTTTTGGACTCATTACAGAGGGATGATTATATAGCAAGATTTATAGCAAGACCAGCAGACTTTCTTGTGAGATTTTCAGTGGCACTTGTGTTTAAGCAGAACATCTGATTGTATTACACCTGATCAGCCTCTGAAGTCAGCCCTGCTTTAGGCAGGAGGTGGGATGTGGTGGCGTCCAGAGGTTTTGCACAACCTAACTGGTTTTGTGGTTTTGGAATCTCCTCTGCTGAGCTGCGGTCTAAGCATCTTCCCACAGCTGCATGCTGCTTTCTACCTGGAGTTATGAGGGGTCCACAAAACTTATCTGTTAATTTGAACTGAAAATCTTCAGAAAGCTCCACTTTTTAGGGTGGTCTCGTCTATACCTGCTTTTTCTCTTTTGCCTTGTTTTCCCAGTCCCTGAATCAAAGATATACTTGTAGCTTTAGTCGCTATTGACAAACATGTTAGTGAGTCTTAAAGTTGGAGGACGGACTACTTCCTGGCTATGATTGTGTAGATGGTTTATTTACGAATAGTGATCAGTAAAACAGATTTCCATTAGTGCTGAAATTCTTGTAGGTGGCTTTTCTCTCAAATCGTGGGTCATTTTTTTACAAAATGTAGATCTGGATGTGTCTGCTGTGGAATGACTGAGTGGAGAGTACTGCAGCTGCCTGAAACTTTGGATTTGTTGGGTTGAAAATGTGGTCAAACAGTTTTTACTCCTAAATCAAATAAGTATTTGGGAACTTAATTGGTTTCTTCAAGTCACAACTATGAGAGTTGTTGTGTTTCATAGTAATTATGCAGAGTGAGTATATTGTAAGAGTAGAAGAGATCCAAGAATGAATAACTCATTTTTAAAAACACACAAATCCAGAACAAAGATGGACTTAAGATGCTTTTTATGTCTTTATAAGAATTCCAGTTAAATATCATAAGCATCATAGGATGGTAGGACACTATCCTGGAAATTTGTTTGCAGACGTTTTAGGATACACTGACTATATAATACTTCACAAATTAAATGTATTGATGTACTGCATTTAGAATTTATTTTTTTTCTTGCCAGCATTCTAAAATATTTGCATTTCCTCTTATTTTTTTTTAAAAAAATCTTTTTTTCTTTTCAAAGTCAGTGTCCCTGTGAAAATAAAAGCATCTTCTAACACCATGTAAAAGTGTCAATAAATTTGTAATCTGTTATCTCTTATCCTTATCTAAAGCTCTGATTTTGAGAGTAATTAATTCCTAAGTGTTTTACAGAGTCTAATTCCTAAGTATTTTACAGTTTCAGTGGTTCTTTTTTTCCCCACTTGTGTTATTTTTTTAAATTATGTAGTGGTATATCATATTTTCACTTGAAAGGAGAATTTTAGCATGTTCTTTTTGTGTCCTACAACTGTCTTGGCACTGCCTAGCTTATGTTAATGTTTGGTATTTTCATAGGATATATATTTTGGTTTGGGGTTATGTCATTATATATATTTCATTTTAGCAGATAACTGCATATTTATTTATTTTGGCAATATCATTAATCTGTCAGAAGACTTTTATTCCCCAAATCCCTTAGTTTTTTCAGACGGAAACATCTGTTTGTAGTTCTGTTTTGAACATGGCCATCAGAAATTAGACCTGGAAGCATAGTCTGTGTTTTAGCTTAAAATGTTCACAGACATTTTCAAGTTTCCTGAGCTTTTCAAGACTGATTAATACCAAACATGCTCTAATCAGGATTTCCACCCAAGGTTTTTAAAAGTCTTTAGAGATATGAATGTTGCAGTTTCCCAGACAGGTAGGTTAAGGAATTTCTGCTGTTTCTCATATGATGAGGCGTTGCTACTGTTCACCTAACACATAGTTTAGGATGAGTAATGCAGAAAAATCATTAAAAAATATTATGTTTGTGTATGTGGAAAAAAACGCACCAAAACCCAAAACATTTAAATAATGAATGCAGTGTCAGAGCCTTGTTTTTTTACCTTCTATAGAGAAATGCGTGTTCAGCATCTTCAGCAGCACAACCACCTTGTATCATGCTTGGAACTTTTTATCAAATTAGATGAAAAATTAGCTTTATATGAAGTGCAAACACATGGACCTGAATCAGCAAATTATTCTGTGTTACTGTCTTCTGTACACTCTCCAATTTAAAGTTGCTTGGCTTGGAAACATCTGGCGTAAATGCAAGCTTTTCAAGTTTTGAAAGTTTCTCTGTGTTGTGAAAAAATGCAACAAAATCCTGGGGAATTAATTTGCCAACTCTGAAAAAACACATATTCTTTAAGGATAGCCTGTTCAGTGTGGAATACACCATACTAGCAGAAAATGTACTACATTTCAAAAAATACAATTTATTTTTAAATAAGTAACTCCAAACAGTATGTACAGTCCTGAAGTTAATTTCTGGATTTGAAATCTGAGTGGCTTCTAGGCTCATGGGCATTTTGTTCTGTAGTCTGGAGCTGCTCGCTGTCAAGAAATCTCTCCTCCAAAGGCAAATTTTGCCATGGTACTAGGTGGCTGCATTGTGGTGTGTAAAAAGTATTCTTCACCTTCTTGTAATTATTTCTGGCTTTCCTGGGTTTAAATGTTTTTATAATTTTTATCTTGTGTTAGAGTTGATTTCCACAAGCAGCAGTTATAAATGCAGAAGAGTTTGGTTTCTCAGATGAGTATTTTAGCAGTAGAGCTAGTTTTTGTAGAAGATAGAGCTCTGTTCCCTTACCTGCGTTTGCTGAGAAGTAGCAGATGTCTTCTTCAGATGGTATATTTAGGTTTCGAAGGGTCCACCAAAAGGAGATGTGAAGTCTTTTAATGTTGAGTTCTTACAATCAGCTTAAATTGTAGGTGTGATTTGGGTTCTTCTAGCCGTTTTTATGATCTGCATTAAATTAATCAGAGGCTTTAATCCATATACTAGCTGAGAATAACCCTAACTGAAGTGAGCAGAGGAGCTAGCCTCTTGATTAAAATGAAACAGAAAAATCCCTAGACTAAACCTGCATGTCCTATTGTTTATCCAAAGTTGACAGTTCAACTTCATTTTTCCTATTCAGACCTTAAAAAACCCCAAACCTACTTTAGAATCACAGAATCATAGAACTGTCAGGATTGGAAGAGACCTTAAAGATCATCCAGTTCCAACCCCCCTGCCATGGTCAGGGACATCTCCCACTAGATGAGGCTGCTCAGAGCCCCATCCAGCCTGGCCTTGAACACTTCCAGGGATGGGGCTTCCACCACCTCTCTGGGCAACCTGTGCCAGTGTCTCACCACCCTCATGGGGAAGAACTTCTTCCTAACGTCCAATCTGAACCGATCCATCTGTAGTTTTAATCCATTCTCCCTAGTCCTATCACTACCCGACATCCTAAAAAGGTCCCTCACCAGCTTCCTTTATTGAGGATTTCCTGCACAGCCTAAGCAATGAGAATAACAGAGGCCACGTGTTTGCCTCATGGTCTGCAAGGTGCGTGGTCTTGCAGCTGCCTTGCGGAGGAATACTGCCTCTGCACCTTTCATTTACAACTAGTGCATGTGGATGCTTTCACAGAAACACTCAAGTTGGCTTTAACATAAGTACCTGTTCTAGTCATGTAGCACCACTGGGGACTTAACATGAGCTACTTAAAGTTGTTAAAGTTGGATGGTGTGTGCTGTAACGTTTTTGAGTGGAGCGTGCACAATAGGAAAACTCTTGTCCCTCCCGCCATTTATAATGGCAAAGTCTTTGATTTGGCTGTAAAGTTTGACTGGGAACAGGCGTTGGAGCAACAAAATAGTGTAGTAGGATTTCTGTAGATCATTCTGACACTCTCTCAGGCTTTCTAATATGTACAAGCCGCATGTGCGTGCGTGTGAGTGCCAGCAGAGCTGTCAAAGGGGGCATATACCCAACTGGTGAGGAACCTCTTCTGAGTTGCATTGTGTTACTGCAGGGGTAGTGGTGGATATTCAGAAAAATTCAGAAAGTGATGAATTAGAGCGTAACGTTTTCATGAGACATAGAAGGAAGTAGCAAATATGAGATGAAAAACTCAGAATAGGAATAAGAAAACCAAGGGAGGTTATATATATGGGTAGAAATATATACATGTGTATGCACACACTTGAAAAATCTTTTTATTTTGAAATCTTCATGGAAATGAAGTTTTTACAAAACTGTGCCATTCTGATGGATTATTCGTTCCCACATGCTTTTCAGTTCATTGATTTGGGACATGGTTGATTTTAGAAATTACCAGAGGCTCATGTTTTTCAAATATATACTGCTGACACTTCTTTTGTTCTGCAAAACAGAACATTGCTGTTGATTATTTAACTTCTACTGATATCTGTAAGTCATATCAGCATAAATATACATTTACAAAACCTCTAATTCTCTCCCAGTGTTTGCCTATCACAATAAACCTTTGCTTTCTTCCTTTGCAAATAAGGAACAACATTTTTCTCATTTTCTTGTACAGTGCTCTGCAAAGTGTCATTCCATGGTTGTTGAACTGAAACAAATAATCTGATTTCACTCATGACCCATTGCTGAAGCTACAGTATGGTGATTAAAGGCCTGTATTTCTTGGCCATGGAGAAAATCAGATTTAACTGAATCCTTATAGTGATGTAAAAGTAGTATTTTCTGGAATATAAGAAAACAGTTTTAACTGGATAATTGTGCAGAATCCACAGCCAATCCATATCAATTTGTGATTCTGCATGTTAGTTCAAACCTCCATGCAGTGCCTATGCCTCTTTGAAGCTTCTTCAATACCAGTGCAATTTTTTCAATTGAAATATATGCACTGATGTGTTGTGATTAGGACAAGTCAGCAGGCAGTCACATTTTATGACATATATTATGGGTTGGCAGTTTCTCCTTTCAAGACTTGCTATGGAATATTGTTGTAAGAAAACAATGAGAACCAGTAGCGAAGTGTGAGGAAACACACTGTATTTTGAAGTTCCCATGCCTTTATTAAGGAATTGTTTCTATTAATGAAAATAGCTTCATATTTTTAAAAAGCACATCATTTTTTCTTATGTTAATGCAACTTCATTCCATGATAAAGTGAGCTAGAAATGGAGAAGTCTTCATTTAAAAATACATGAGATACTGTAATCAAAATTTAAGATTGAACAGATTTAGTTCAAGAATTACTTGAATTCTGAAAAGTATCCATGTTTTATCTCCATTTTTACATTTCCAACAATTTATTAAAAGAATTTTGCAAGTATTATCTGTGCTTCCTCTTTAAAATAAGGGCTACTTTTTGAGACACACTAAAATATTAATTAGAGTTAAGTATCTATTAGGAAGGTATTGACTACAGTTAGAAATGTAGCAGTACTAATAATAGAACCGTTTTGTGAGAGAGGACTGCCATTTGCAGGCAAGCCTAAGAATGTGTGTATCTTCAAGCACATCAGTGTTAACTGAAGTTTTTAGAGATATTTCTGGGATTAGATACCTTCCTGGTCAAAATATTAGTTCTTCGGCAGGAAAGCTGAGTGCTCTCAACTGTTAAATTATACTTACCTTTTTTTTCTGAAAATATGTAGGTGTCACTATAGTTATAGAGGCCTTTTTTGACCTTTTTTGCTTCTCTACCAAGTGTAAAAGGGAAACTTGGAGGACTAATCTTTGAAATCGAAGAAACCTCTATTACGCTTTTAGCCATGGGATGTCACCAGAGTACAGAGAGTAAGTATTAGGTGATGTGCAACTGATTTATGACTTTCCTTGGCTGTTTATTTTGGAGTGGGAAGACTCCAGTCCTGCAGTGGCTTTCTCAGATCAGTAGTCGCAGGAACTTGGCTGGCTCAACAACAGCTGTGACTGTTAGATATAGAGTATTGAGCAAGAAGCAAGTTCGGGACCTCGCTCTCCTTCTATAGGGGTATTGACACCAAGTGAAATGGGGGTGGAAGCAAGCAAGCGGTGAACAAACATCCCCACACAGTTCAGCCTTGGTACTTCTGTGCTCATTACTGTGAGCAGAGGCCTTCAAAGCAACTCGTGTCTCCACTGCACATGTAGCTGCGGGAGTGCTTGTTAGCTCGTGTGCCCTCGCCCGTGTTCTGCCGCTTGGGTGGTGGTGTGCTAGCTGGGCAGCAGTGTGGGCTCTTGCTGTGTTCGATGCCTGGGTGCTTACTGCGTTCTTGGGCAGCACCGTGCACTCCCTGTGCTTACCCGTCGGCACTCTGCCCGCAGTGGTTGAGGCCGAGTCTGGGGTCGTTTGCAGGAGTTTCAGTACAAGCAGGTTAACTGAAGCACTGAAGAACCTTGCACAGATCTTTGAGAGCAAGACAGAGGCTCCAATGAATCTTTAGGCCTTAGGACTATATCGTTTGAGATGTGAAAAGTTTACTGACTACTTTTTTTTTTTTTTTTGGTAGTAAAAATTTCTTTCAGTTGATCTGGCATTAAAAATGGACTTTAGGGCAGTTTTAAGATTTAACTTCGACTATTATATGCTTAATCTAGCTTGAAGACCTTGCTTTACATCACTAATGGTGCAATGCAGCTGTAATGAAAATAACAATTTTACTTTAACTGCCTTACAGAAGTCAGTAGTAAATATTTTAAAGAATATATATTCTGCAGTTTCTGAATAATTTCTTTGTAGTGTTGCTGACCTAATGCTAATATGAAATGCTTCCATTTTTACTGGCAAACATTTTCAAAATTAAGCTGTAGAGTGGGTCATGTGAAATCCACCCTTCAGTGATGAATGAGGAACACGGAAGGAAAGGCATCCCTGCTGTATTGATACCCAGAATCCATTGGAGAGAGAAGCGAGAGGTGGGATGTAACAGATTTTATTTAAGCACTTGATAGGAAATAACTTTGTAAAATGTTCCTAAATCAAGTTGCTTGGTCATGATCACCCTGATGTGAAATGAAAATTGCTCTAAGGAGTGTAAAATGAAAAATCACCATTCAGTAAGGGTGTTTGGCACTGTGCTTTATCAATAAAAGTCCACTCTTTTTAGGTATTCCCAAGCTATGTTTTGCTTTGTTCTTGGATAGAAATTATTGGGTGATAAAAAGCTTTAGGGGCTGATGGGGAACAAGGCGAGACTTCTCTGAGCAAAAACCCAGGGCCTTTGTGATCTAGAGAAGGGAGGGGGGAGGTTCTCAAAGAGGGAAGTTATTGAAACATGGAGAAAATCAGGGAAAAATTATGAACAATGGCAAGAAGACCAAAATACCAGCAGAACTGGAGGTGATGTAATGACAGGGAAAGAACTGTTGAAATGGAGAAGATTCAAATAAAAATATATGCTTAAAATGTTAAAGGTGAGTGGCAATAGCAACTTAAAAGCCTGTCCATCCAGCTAGACTGGAAGAGAACTGGTTAAGCAGCTATTTGTAGATTTACTACAGGTGTTTGTGGTTCTCCTAAAAGTGATGTTTCTCCAATACCTCCCAACTGGGTAGAATAGTTTAGGAGAATAAGCAGGGATGCTCTCAGGAGTAGTCAGCATTTCTTGAGAGGTGAAGATTAGACTTGGTATCAGAAATACTTTTGTCTGAGGGACACATATATGCATTTGAAGCGTATATCAAGATGAACAAGTACGGCAGAAAGCCCTCTTGCTTTGGAGGGCTGGCTGGAGGCGGCAAGTGGAGTTACTAATGTCAAGAACATTTTGATGTTCTAATGTGTAAGTCTTTAGAGCATCCAGTGTGATCTGATTCTCTGTATCATCAGCCCTCTTTTGCTATCTGATAGAAACACTTTTTTTTTTTTCCTCTACTTCACTCCTCTTTTGTAGCTTTGTGGGTTCTTCAGCATATGTTAGCAGAATTGACTGTCCCGTTCCAGTCATCTGCATTTGTATCTTAATTTGGGTGTGATCTAAAGGTAAAGGGCTAGCAGGTAAATATGAGGGGTTAACTTGGTGTACATCCTTACCCAGTTCTAAATCTGAGAGACAAAATACATCACAATTTTTTTGAGCCCAGCTGTATTGCTATGTCTGTCCAAATTTGTTGCCTGAAATATTTTAATTTTTGTTCAGCACTTTCCAAATGTGTTCCACAGGGAGTGAAAGGGCTTTTTGGGTATAACTTCATATTTGGAAGCAAAAATAAGCATTGCAGGACCTGTAAAAAATGGGTGCCCTAAAAAATATAAATATGGTCAAGAAAGGAAAGGAGCAAATAAGGAAAAAAGCTGATGAAGATATTCCTCTCTGAGAGGGTTGGAGGGGTTTATATTTCACTGAAAGTCATAGATCCATATGATCCGGGAGGTAATATAAGCAGGATGTAAATATTTACAGCAGTATGATATTTTAGAGTAACAACTTTCTTTTTGTGGAATGGTGACTTATGGGTCAAAGAAAAAATACTTGGACATAAAGCAGATTAATGAACAATGAATTTATCATTTTTATAGGGAAAAGTGAAAGATGGGATGTTATACTTGGCTACATGTTCCAGAAATGATAATTTTAAAATATTGCACGTAGCTTTTTTACATGTTTCTGAGTTATAGATATGACCTTTTCATACTGTGAAATATAATTTTAGTCTTCCTCAGTATTTGGCTTTCTTCTTTGATTAAAATCCCAAGGTGGAATGATTGTACTGTGTGACTGAAATGAATCTTTTTAAGCCTGAAATTGCTGAAGGTGTCTTGGCGTGCCCACTGCAGGCAAACACTGGCGCTGGCCTTGATTTGAGGGAGGTTGTGTCAAAGTAGCCTTGTCGAGCAAGTAAGCCTAGGAGACAATTTGAGGTGGTTACCTTGTGTTTTCTGAGCCAACTTTTGCTGAGTTTCTGCTTCAGTGCTCTCAGTGGGGCATAACTGTGAGTTTTGCTGAGAGGATAATTACACGATTTCCACGCAACTATTGATTCCTGTTGTGATGGCATTTGTTATTTATTGTGTATGTTGAAGTGTGTGAGTGTGCGTACGTATGTATACATACTATGTGTGTGTACATACATACACATGTAAGTATAAAAGGTATTTTATTCTAAAGCTAGTCTGTCTTCTAGAACAAAAAGGTATGCTTTTGGGTGATGCTAAGTGCTTCTCCTGAACAATATTTTCAGTTAAAGGGCCTTGTACTTCTGAAATTACTTCTTAAGTACTTGTTTGGTTTTCAGTAGAGAGATTTTCTTGTATTTCCTTGCATAGGTTAGGATCAGAAGTAAATATTGAATGAAGAAGTAGAATTCAAAGGTAAGATTTTTTTTTTTTGGCTTATATTTTTAAGGTATTTGGTTTTTTTTAAGTTCCTTCAATAATTTAATTGAAAAATAGGGCATCTGAAGCTATTTAGCAGTCACCAACTTAATGGAGAGGTGTATAATTCTGGTTTTGGTTGTTTAGGAATAAATACTGAACTTGTAACAACTCTCTTCTCAGAAAATTACTGTGGGGATTTTTTTTTTTCAGTTTCACTGAAGGAGAATCATTTCTGTGGTTCTAGGTAACTTTTTGGTTTTAGTAAGGAATATTGTGCCATTCTGAGAGTGGTGAATAGCTTTAAAAATCTTTTTCAAAATAGTGCAAAGAAGTTTTGAAAAATAAACATTTTCTTATCAGAGTTCACAAATGCTGCTATCACTACATGGACATAAAACCTAGCTTCTACATAGGACTAAATTAAAATCTACCCTTTGGATGTCTTTTTTAATTGTTTTTCCAGCCTTGATTTTGGCCTGTGACCCTCAAAAGAAGAAAAAGTTAAACTGACAAAAATTGTCAGAAAATATTATACTGGAATAAAGAAATGACTTGCAGTCCATAACAAGGTTTTACTTAGAAAATGTCTTTTACGATTTTCAGACTGGGTATTATTCAGAAGAAAAATCAGGCTGCAGAAAAAAAATAATGGGAGAGAATACCTAACACACCAAACTAGACAAAAAAATACCATCTAGACCTTCTTGTCAACTGAAGATGTATGACCCATCATGTTCATTAACTCTTCAGTGTTTATTTTAAAACCAAATAAAGATAATACATATGTTAAAAAAAAAATACTTGTAAAACCTGAACAGAACTGATGCCCATTCTGAGCGGAACGATCTTCTCTCTTCCTTGGTATATTCAAATTGAGGCTTTTTTCTTCATAGAATGTATCCAGAAATGTTTCAGTGTTAAATACATGGCAGAGTGTCACGAGAATTAATAAAAATGGCAGTAAATGTGGGCATTCAGGGTGACACATGAGACTTCAGAAGCCAAGACTCTGGGGCAGTTGCTCTGAATAACCTGAAAATACATTTATAATATATATATATTTTTACCTGGACAATGCAATACCACGTCTGTAGTATGTTCAGGTGTAAAGTAGGTGATCATTGTGTTTGGAAATAAAATAAATGTGTGTTTTCTTATATAAAACAAAACAAAAATTGTTCTTGCTTGAATAAGTAACTCTGATCATTGGTGGTTACCTGTAGTTACTATACTTTAAATATTTGTCCTTCTTATTACTTTTCAGATATCTACTTCTCCCCAGTGCTGCGGTTAGGTTAAAAAAAGATTAATTCATATACCTGCTCAACACACTGAAGTATGCAAGGGGAGAATATGGGAGATTTTTGCCTGACCTTTAGGGACGTAGATTCCGAAGGCTTCTTACCTGCTGTACTCTTGTTCGCCCGGACCCAGTGGATTATGTGGGACCCAAGAGCAGTGTACAGGATAACCTTGGGGCAGAAAGCCCCAGCAGCCTTATTTCAGAGGCTGTGGGCCACGGGGTGCATGGTGGGTGTCTTCTCCGCCAGCTGATCCGCAATTGCAGAGCAGGTCCAGCAGCGTGGTGGGGGAGAAGGGGGGAAGCCTTGAGCTTACCAACTTGCCCCCAGTCAGCACCCAAGGCGCTGGACGGGCTGGGGACCCTGCTGTGGCCATGGCTTGCTGGCCGTGGAGGCTTGTTGCTTGCCAAGGGCTTGGATTTGGGGTGTTGCAGAGGCACATGCCCTGGCTCTGTTGCCACCTGGCCCCCAGCATCCTTTGCCCTTGTCCCTAGAGCCCTGCTGTGGCTTTGGTATGCTGGAGCTGCTCCCCCAGCTGCAGTGCCTGGAGCCCACAGCTGGGCATCACCTGCCACCACAACACCATGTGAGAAAAGAAAGTTGTAATTGCATTTTACACAACCCTCTATTCTCAAATCTACCAAATATTAAATAGCTGTTTGCTATTCGCATCTTTATTTTTGTTATTAGAAGACAGAAGCATATCAGGAAAACGATGAATGACATGTTTGCTTATTGTAGGTATTGATTGCTTTCACTTTGTGACAGGTCTGAAATGCAGCACACTTGAGGAAAATCCAAGTAGACTTCGTACGCTTGGCATGTTCAACTGAATTGCAAAGGTCTAAGAATTAGTTCAGGAAATTAGTTCAACATGACATGCATCTGAAAGAGCTGCTCTTTTGTTACATGTATTATAGGGCTGGATTATTAACTGAAAAACACAATATCAACAACAAAAATGCAGTAGGGAATTTGTGTGAGTTTGCCCTTTTTTCCTGCAAGCTGGGGCAGAAGCAGAAGTGTGACTAAACTGCATAAAAAGGAGTATTGAGCGCAATGTGGTAATGAAATGTTCAGATATATCTGACACTTATCCTGTGAGTAGGGCTGAAAGTCGAGTGCCTGCAATCAGCAGAGAAGTGTAGATGCATTTTCATTATAAATTAAGTAGTCTAATTGTATTTAGTTGGATTTTGTTGTGATTTTTAGAAAGACATTAAGCCCTTGCCTGGCAAACAGAAGAGGCGATGTTTTTAAAAGGGCAAATGTTTTATATGTTGTGAGAATGCAGGTGTGTCTCTGATAGGACCTGACAGTCCAGGCAAACCCTCGTCAGCCTCTTCACTCTGTGAGTCAGACTTGGCCTGCTCTTCTTAGGATTTTAGCCATGTGCTTCCAGGCTGTCTGCGGTGCTGCCACTTGTGCTTGGGAGCAGCTTCCCATAGACCCAGCTGCCTCACTGCTTGTCGTCAGCCCCTTTTTACAGTGCTCTCATCTTCTCATACCTTTAACAAAAAAAGAATTTAAGAAAAAAAAACTAAAAGGAAAAAAAAGGTTGTTATCCTGGGGAGGATATGTGTGCCACTTCAGTTGAACTGTCTTACGAGTTTTTTCCCTATGCTAATTTTTGTCTCCTGTCCATATCAATCCATTAGGACTTCCTTCCGGTGTATTTTTTTGCCTTCTGGGTGCATATTGGGAGAGCTTATTCTGTGAATGTTGCTTGTAAACGATAGTGACGAAAAGTTTTAGTAATATCCAGTTTCCTCAGGGTAAAGATTCTTCACCTGACTGTCCTGGAGGACAGCTGACAATCCCTGCTTACTTTATTCTTGTGGAGTATTTTTTAGTACAGGTTAAGATCCTTACTTGTGCTTGCTGTTTTCAAGGGGTTGTGATCACCTGGAACATCTCGTTGAAGCATATTGGAAAATTAATAATTTATTTTCAATTGCTGCATCTTTCTTTCCTTTTCTATTGCAGCAGAAACCTTTTCAGAGAATAAAGTGTTATTGAATGCATTAGATCAAATTCTGTACATTTTATCATCCATGAAATTAGTCATATTAGGTAAGATGCAGTAGATACCTTGTGAATAACCTGATACTATCTCCAGATGATGTTTACAGGTAATGAGAAATGCATGAGAGTATTTGACAGTGGCTTTAAGATTGTTTCAGTAAAGCATGTAACATAAATAAAATATTGAGGACAGCAATAAACTAGGCAAATTGACTCAGTTTTTAAAATGTTCTAAAGTACATTATTCCTGTATATATGAATACATGAATCTTATTCTTAAATTTTTTATATTCAGATTAAGTGCTTTAGGTCATGCTGTTTTAAAATGCTATGTAGCAAGATTCATAGATGCTATAAATTTAAAGGATTTATTTTGAAGTCCGAGTGGGAGGAGAAGACTGGGAGAATAAGCAACAACTTCATCAGTAGCTTTACTATTCAGCTTTGTAACAGACATTCAGCATCTGATTGTCATTCAAAGAAACCCCAAAAGATGAATGGATAGTTCCTTCATTATACAGTGCCAGCAGGGAGTTACCTTATCCAAGTAATTTGACTGGTAATGTCAGTTTGGCAAAGGTCCAAGTTTTGAGTGATGGTCCTTAGATGTTTTTTATGTGCATGTATATATTTGGTATGCATAGGGACAAAGGATACAAAGGAAATAATCTTGTAAAATATCAAAACTTCAGTGGATGCTGAAAGACATGATTGCTTCGTGTTACCAGGTCCACAAGCTGTTTTACAAAAGAAAGAATGAATATGTGTTGGTGACTTAACGCCAATGATTCCAGTAAATCCTGGCATCACTTAAAAATACCAAGAGGTATACCAGGGCAACGTATGTTTGCAGTACGTTTTTGGCTCTAACCTTCGGGTGCAAGAATGTGAAATCTGTATGAGAGTCTTCTCCAATAGTTATGGGCATTCACAGAATGTTCAGGGTTGGAAGGGACCTGTAGAGATCATCTAGTCCAACCTCCCTGCCAGAGCAGGATCACCTAGGGCAGCCACACAGGAACGTGTCCAGGCGGGTTTTGACAGTCTCCAGAGAAGGAGACTCCACAACCTCTCTGGGCAGCCTGTGCCAGTGTTCTATCACCCTCACAGTGAAGACGTTTCTCCTCATGTTGAGGTGGAACTTCCTATGTTCTAGCTTAAACCCATTATTTCGTGTTCTATTGCTTGTTCTAAATGCATTCCCTAAAAAAGAAAATCAAGTAGAGGAGGCAGGAGGCCTGCATGTTTAGGCAAGGAGCTCCTGGAAGAACTCAAATAGAAGAGGGAAATTTACGCTAAATGGAAAAAGGGTCTGGTTAATTGGAAGGATTATAGAAGTGCGGCCAGAGTATGTAGAGAATCAACAAGAAAGGCCAAGGCTCACTTGGAATTTAGTCTGGCTAGGGAAGTGAAAGAAATTCTGTCTCCAGAAAGTTATAATTACTCTGCTTTGGGAGTCTGTGTGTTACTGGTTGCTGCTGAGACTTTTTGATACTCCGATGTGTATGGGACTACAGTTGCAAATGCTCTGTTAACCAAGTCCTAACTCATTACTGTGTTTTTGGTGAATAGTGTTCAGAACACCAAAAAAAAACCCTTCAAAAAGGCTTTGCTCAGTCATTATGCAGTAGGGGTGAGCACTTATTTGTACAGGTAATACTACATAAGATGAGGAAGAGAAGTTTAATAGAGGCTGCTAGCGTTGATGTAGAATATTGAATACAAAGGATATATTTAGAAACAGAGAGGCAGAAAACTCCTTTGTGACCCCGTGATTCCTTACAGCTGTGTAAAACAATTCTGCTGAGAGCAACAGGAACACGCTGCAGAGTGACTGTCTCAAGGGCTGTGGCTGTGCGTGTGGGGACCTGAACAGCAAACATAAGTTCTAGCTGCTCAGCTTTCTTTTTTTTTTGTTCTAGGTCAGTAGGGAGATTTTTAGCAGCAACGTTGGCTGCAATGATGTTCGCTGGCAGACTCTAAAGGTAATAAAGCAGTAGTTGAACAAGTTAAAGTTCCTGTTGTGCCTTCTTTCAGTAATTTGACAGGTCTAGCTTTGGCAAACTTTCAGTCTATCCTGTTACTTGTGAAACATCTAGAAAAAAGGTGTGGATTTGTTGTGAATGATTCTTTTATGTACTTGAAATGATGTGCTGCTTGGTATTAAAAAAAGTGTGTCAAAATTTGTCTTAGTGGGAAAGAATTTGTGTAGTTATCAGCATGTATGTATACCTGCTTTTGATATCCAAATCAATGAGCAGGTCCAAACAGCATTTCTGGGTTTTTTTGTAGTTTTTTTTTTTAGTGTGTGGGTATTTGTGGGTTTTTTTTGTTGTTGTTGTTCTTTTTTTTTAATATTCAGTAGTTATTCCACTGAAGTGTGTTTCAAATTACTCTGATATGCCCTTTGAATTTAAAATGAGAAATATGTGCTCCACTGTTTTAGGCTGGTTAAAATTGTGTCATTGCTCAACCTTGAAAATGAAGCATCTCTCCCCAGCTGGTAAAATGAAGATGTCACACTTCCTTCTACCTCTGAATCATCCTCAGGCTTTTCACATTAAAACAAAAACCTGTTGTGGCTTTACGAAATTTTAGGAATTGTAGGAACTATAGGATTGTAGGAATCCAACAGTTGGTAGTTTTTTCACTCTCTGGGGCTGGCTTTGCAGGTAGGAAGGTAAAGAAGGCACTAGAAAAACGTGTACTTAAAACTGAAATATTTCTAATTTATTTTTCTCCTCGTAGTTAGTAGGAATGTCTACAAAATATTATGCAACAAAATAGTGATTTTTATTTAGTAGAAATTAAAAGATTCTTACGTGATTGTAATGATCTGTACATAACATTCCTCTCTTATCTTTGACCAATGGAGGTATCTAAACTCTCCAAATGCTTATGAGTTCTAAGACTGTGCATACACTGTTACTTTTTAATAGTTCAAGCATAGCAATACTTTGCTATATCAGCAAAATACTTTTTCCACTTGTGGAACTTGAGGGAAAGGAGAGGTTGGTTTGGGCTAGAGGACGCTCCATGGTATTTCTGGTGTTCTGCTTGTGCTCCTGATAGCTTTGGTGTCATGGCTGAAATGAGTGGGTTAAATTCATCATCCAGACGTTCTACATTGGAGTTTGTGGGCATGTTGGCGCTGTCTTTTTGGATGAGGCCTTTGGAGAATGTTCTGCCAGAAAAAATGAAATTTGGAGAAAACTGAGTGGTGTAAGTAAGCAAGAAAGAAAAGTGGTGTCATAAAGCAGATGAGCTGGGAATCCAATTTTATGATATGCAGCCATAGGTTACTGATGACAGCGGAAGAGTTTTGGTATCAGCAGAGACAGAATTACACCTTACTTTAGTCGCATCAGTTAGGAGTATGAGCATGAAGAGCACATGTAGTATGGATATGCACGCAATGGGAAACTTGCAGAGAAAGGTTCTTCATCTGATTATTTAAACATGCCTTTTTGGTTTGAAATGGGCTGTGCTAGACACTTGGTTATCTCCTGGTTAAGTGGGAAGGCCAAATTAATCTGTGAAATAAGGATTGAGGCAGCTAAATGTAAAGCACTATAGCAGTGCAAAGACTGCTTTACTAAAATTGCCTTTTGTGGGAGAGGGTGGCCTGCCTGACACGTGCCTCCTTCCTCGCCTTGCAGAAGGATTGTGAAAGGGGATACTAAAGAGTAGCTCCTGGTGAGAGTTTCTCAGGTGTAACTGAGCCAAGTGCAGCTCCCAAGGTAACTGTAGCAGCTCAACAGGTGCTGTGCTTGGTGTGAAGGTCAAAGGGATGGCCAGGAGGAAATATGAGGTTTATTGTCTCTCCTGCCTTCAGATTTAACAACTATGTCAAAAGTATATACTGTTTTCCCAGACTAATGAAATCCCATAAAGCCTGAAAGTAACTTTGCATGTTAAGAAATCCAAGTGAAAGCTTTCTGGTGTTACTGGGATAACGTAACATGTTCAGTGTTTTCTACAGGAAGATGAGAGGAGGGAAGCTGTGAAATGTCGATCTTGTTTCTGCTCATCTGAAGTAAATCTCTTTACCTGAACTTATGTATTTGAGATCTAAGATTTACTCTGTGTGCACTTTCACATTTAATGTTTCCTTAGTGTCTGAAAATTCCCAGAACTTAAATGATATTTTCTGAACTCATATAACTGTAAACTAAGCATCAGAAAATAGTACTGGAGTCAGGAGATGCTTTTAAACTTTAGATTGTGGTGTATAGCTCTGGTAGTTATCCTTCTAGTTTTCACTGGAATTTTTATTCCTGCACCCCTTGATGAATTTTTATTTTGGTCTCAATGTCCACCAGTCAGAAGTATTTTCTTAGAAATTTCTGGTGACATGTCAACTTCAGACTGTTATAAGTTATAATTTGGTGTCACAACTGCTGATTCAGAGCAGGTCTTGCTAAAGACAGATAGCGATGCTTGCTTAAGACAAGATTCAAGACAGATAATAAATAGATTAACCAGTTGCAGCTCTAATTATGATGTTTTCTACAAAGTTAAACTTCTCAGCATTATATCTATACAGAAGAAACCCAAACCTATATTTGATGTCTTTACTGTTGATCCAGAGTGGCCCCAGATGTCCTGAGTCACATGAGTAAAGGATTGTGAATATCTCTTTGAATGTAATGATGCATGATTTCTTCTTGTGTAATGGTGCATTTTAGACTATTCTTCAGACATTTTTCTTGCCTTGAACTATTTGAAAATTGCTGGTTATGTAAAAAGGATAAGTACAAAGCTCTGTATTTATAACTGTTTTTATTTTTTCTTTTTTTATAAACAGGAATGAACATCTGCACAGATGCTCTCAGTGCAAGGTTGCTAAATACTGTGGTAAATCCTGTCAGGTAAGATGAAAAATAACACCTCTAAAGGGCTGAAGAAAACAGGCATTTGAATACTTTATTTACAAGGTCTCCATGCATTTTGCACATTGTCATACTTCCACAATGTAATTTTTTATTTTTAATTATGGATAGAGTGTGTAACCATGCTGCCTTGTTTTATTTCAGTATTTTTATAGTTATGAATGTAGGATTATAATCAGTGCAATAGACATAACTAAGCTGAAAAGTGTGTCGTTTGGCTGCACTTGGTTAGAGGGGGAGGAATAATTCTTCAGCCTTGCTGGTTGTAGACTGAAGAGTAAGTTAATTTAGCAGTAAAACAATTTGTATTTCAAGAATAATTTTTATCATGGAGAAGTAGTATTTTTTTTAAGAGGATGTAAGGGTCAAGAATGTGCAGAGAAGAAGTGTCCTTGGGCAAAACTGCATCTCTAAGGAGGTTTCTAAGAAGATGGAGCCAGGCTTTTCACAGTGGTGCATGACAAGGGCTGATAGGCTTAAGTTGAAAGAAGAGAGATTCACATGGGATATACAGAAAAGCTGATTCACCCTGAGGACAGCCAAGAGGTAGAACAGGCTAGCAAGGGTATTTGTGTCATCTGCATCCTTTGACGGTTTCAGGATCCCACTGGATAAATCTCTGAGCTGTGTCTGACCCCAGAGCTGACCCTGCTTTGCAACTAAAGATCTCCATAGATCCCTCCCAACCTGAATTATCCTGTGATCATAGAATCATAGAATGACCTAGGCTGGAAGGGACCTTAGAGATCATTTTAATCCAGCCTCCCTGTTGCCAGGGACGCCACCTGTCAACTAGATCAGGCAACACATGGGGACCGAACGGGAATCAAACCCACGACCTTGGCGCTGTTAGCGCCATGCTCAACTGAATGAGCTAACTGGCCCCTTAAAGGTGTTTGGACCTAAAACCTTAGCTTTTATATTTGGCTTGTTTTGTCACTTAAGCATGAGTGCAGAAGTTGGCAGGACTTGGGGAGGAGTGGCTGGAGAGCTGCCAGGCAGAGAGGGACTTGGGGGTGTTGATGGCAGTGTGCCCAGGTGGCCAAGAAGGCCAAGAGCATCCTGGCCTGTGTCAGGAATGGTGTTGCCAGCAGGAGCAGGGAGGTGATCATGCCCCTCTACTCAGCTTTGATGAGGCCACACCTCGAGTACTGTGTCCAGTTTTGGGCCCCTCACTACAGGAGGGACATTGAGGTGCTGGAAAGGGTACAGAGGCGGCTGCCAAGCCGGTTAAAGGCTTAGAACATAAGTCTTATGAGGAAAGGCTGAGGGTTCTGAGGCTGTTTAGCCTAGAGAAGAGAGGTTGAGGGGAGACCTTATCACTCTCTGCAACTACCTGAAGGGAGGTTGTAGAGAGGCGAGGCTTGGTCTATTCTCCATTGAGTGATAGAACAAGGGGAAATGGCCTTAAGTTGTGCCAGGGAAGGTTCAGGGTGGATATTAGGAAGAATTTCTTTACTGAGAGGGTTGTCAGGCACTGGAACAGGCTGTCCAGGGAGGGGGTTGAGTCACCATCCCCGAAGGTGTTTAAGAGACGGATAGATGTTGTGCCGAGGGACATGGTTTAGTGGTGTTGATAGTACTAGGACAAAGGTTGGAGTTGATCTTGAAGGTCTATTCCAACGAAAACTGTTCTATGATTCTGTGACTTGGTACTGAGTGGGCATGCAAGGGTAGATGACTGTGTAAGGTCTAACATGACAGAGAACCAGGCACCTGAAGTTCGAACCATCAAACTCATCTTTTTAAATGATGCTTCTTAGCATTGCATTGTGATTTCTGGGTAGTGGTTTGTTGGTTGTTTCTTTTTTTTTTTTTAATAGAGAAAAATAAAGAAAACCAACCAATAGTCAAAACAAACTAGTAATGCTACTCCAGTAAATGTATATGAATTTAACTTTGTAAGTTAAGTCCTTAACATTAAAATGATCTTTTTTACATATCATGTCCTTCTGTAAACAATTTTGCCATAGTATTATCTACAGTGTTCTCAGCATGCCTGAACCCCCTCCTTTTTGGGATTAAAACATGTGGAGAGGGAAAGGAGGAAGATAAGTCATTTTGATTCATTGTATGGCAGATGTGTGCAGTGTACATTAGGTGCTTACTGTAGCATCCATAATAATGCCACAGGTAGATTCATTATGTGAGATCACAAGGAAAATACGACTGTGAAGAATATAAAAGACCAGAGTATTTGCAAGGTAAGTTTAAAACAAGTATCTGCCAGGAGAGTCATTGGTGAAGCTTCTATTGGTGAGTTTGTAATGCGAAGTAACTGTGCTGACCCTGACCCGCACAAACGAACTGTAAGGTGTGATGCAATACTCTGTTCCAACTTAGATGTAGTAGCAGTAAAGGTAGGAAATGGGGCTTTCTCCTTGAGGAACACAGCTACGTGGTCATACTTCAGGGGTTCACAATGCATACCCCGAAGCCATCCTGGGTATCTTTGCTCTGTGCTTGATAGTCCTAGAGCTGGATCAAGGATTTGTGTGCTTGAAGCTGTAGGTATTGATTTCAGTGAGAAAGGCTTCTGCTGCTAAAAGTAATCTGCACTTAAAATGCTATGTATTTCCTGTTACATAGTATCTTGAACTGTCAATTTCAAGAAATTAATAGTGAATTAATATTGCATAGTATCCCATGATACTAAGCAGCTATTGAGAACAACTGAAAAAATGTTATTTCCTAGTGAAAACAGTGAATTTACTGGGACTGGCAACTCAGGCAGATGATCCAGATAAAACTCAGACCAACCAGATGTTTGCTTTTAAGGACTGTCCTCTGGTTCATGTTTATTTTGATAAGCTAGCTAAACTACTGTGTAGCTCTGGTTTTACAGCAGCAATTAGCAAAACTCTCCTTGGCCAAGCCAAAGGCTTTGTGTTCTACTTAGCCTCCGTAGCTTTAGTGCAGTTCTTTAGTATATGCACTTCTAAACAAATTGCTGAACTAAATAAATAGCGGTGTATTGAATGAAATTGAAGTTTACACATTTAAAAATATACATATTGGCAGGACTTTTCATTTTATAAATACAGATAGCTTTGAAATGCAAATTGTGTGGCTGGTTTTACAATTTACACTTAGTTGCAAAATGATTTGACTCTTTTGCATGTTAAATGAATCCTACAACTCAAAACACTTGGACTTAAAGACTATCAGTTTTCTATTAATACATTAAATGAAATCAGAATGAATGTAAAACTTCAATTTAAATAAGAGATTCATCTGAGTAGCTGAACTAGATTTAGGATAAAGGAGGACTTTGTGAAGGAAACTTCAAAGTAAATGCAGCAGGGGATTTCTATGTTAGAGGTACAAAATTGAGCAATTTTTAAAGCTCCATCCATGTTGTAAAAGTCTTCCATTGATTTAAAATACTAGGCTGTTAAAAACGGCTTTTGGGTTAACCTATATGAGAAGGGTTTTTTTCCCTTTTTGGAACTTACTGTGAGCATTTTTATCCTTCAAGGAGATATGTAGACAGAACCAGGAGTGCTGAACAAAACTATATGGGTATTAGAAATTCCAGTTTGTAAAAACCTCCATAATGTCAGTATTGAAAATTTCAAGTGAGTTGTGGCAGATTTCAAATTTTCCCTTTTTTTTTCTCTCCCCTCCCCCCCCCAAGTTGAAGCAGTGTGCTCTCACTTGTACCACTTTAATTTGCTTGAAAAAGTATAAGAAGTGTGGCACTGGAAGTTACCACAAGATATCCTAGATCCTTTTGGCTGACTTTTGTCGACATCAGAACTTTTTGCTTTTAACCGTATTTTTTTTCAGTCAGACCTAATTGACTTTTGCCCCACTTTGACACTTCTCTGTTGTAGACCCTTTCCTCCTTGTTAATGCCTCATTTCCTGGAGCTGCCTTCTAGCAGTGTTAGTGGGCTGAGCGTTCCTCCAAACGCAGAGTTACAACATCTGCCGCTTCTTGTAATCACTGCTCTGATCTCCCCTGGCAATGTTTATTATTTTGGTCCATCCCATAGGTTGGAGACTGACGATGTAGATGATAATCCCTGAGAAATGGGAGAGTCATTTTGGACAGAATTGAGAATGTTCTATTATCAAACATTATTGAAATGACTTGCATAAAAAAAACAAAACAAACCAAGAAAACCCCAAGAAACAGAAAAACAAAATAAAGTGCCCCAAAAAAGCAACAAAAATTCCCATTCTCTAAAACTTGAGCTCAGCTAAAAAGATCCAAGACCCTGCAGGCAGATGCAAGCAGTCTCTGCCTGTGCCCTGAGGTGGTCCTGGGGCCTGGGTTCTCCAGTGAAACCCAGTGATGTGGTTGTGTGGTACTGGTTGGGGGTAGGAGGGTGTGCAGGTTCTCAATCCGCCACCAGTAAACAGCTCTATGCTGCATTATCTCCTAAGCTATGTGGGTGCTGACTCTTTTCACTTGGGTAAAGCCTGAGGAATTGTGCCTGGGATACAGTGACCTTGAATGAGAGACAGTGATGTGGGAGGAGATACAAGGAGGGATATTCTGTATGACTTATGAAGCTCAGAGGAGGAGGGCTGTGTACCCACCTGCACCATTTACTCAGTTTTGCCTCCTTCTGAGAGAGTTAATTTCTAACGGAAAAAAATTCTGTTGCAAAATTGGAAGACATTTCTGATGAGGAGGGAGAGGGATCATACCAAGTGACTGTACCTCTGCACTATAGTATTTATACTCATGCTTGGATTTGGGATTTATAAACCATGACTGAAAGCCAGAACATCCAGAGTTAAGAAAACCTCCCACAGAGAGCTACAGGAATATTGTGTGTCCACCAATAAGTATTGTTAGAGACCAACTTTTAAAAGTAGGTCTGTCCAGGGTCACAGATATTCATGGTTTCTTATTGTTCTGTAATTTGTATCCTTGTTGTATTGGTAGTGAGAAGAAATATTATTGAATTTCCTTATACTTAGCACATTTGGAGCTTTTTCCCCCTCTCCCCAACCAGTTGGGAGAAGGTGAATGGCAGTCCCTGTTGCAGTGCTCCTTCTGCAGGAGAGTCAGACTAATTCCTTTTTGGCATTGATTTTGGCCGAAGCACTCTTTTGCAGAAGACATGCGTTTGAACTGTTCTCACGTGGGAGCACGTTTCAAAGATATGTGGCATAGGATGATGCTATGTGGTACTGCATATTTCATCTTATTAGGGCTTTATTGGTTGGGTAAGCTATTAATCATTTTGATGTCACCTCTAACATTTTAAAAATTCTGTGCAACATTTGTATAGTGAAAAAAATTTGACAGATAAAGGCTTACTCCAAAGAACAATTTTAGTTTAAGTGGGATAAAAATGCCAATATAATTATATCACACAGAATGATGTCTGGACATTTACAAGTATGACCTTGTTTCTTCTAGAGAAGAATAATTCTATTCAGCACTAGCTACTTAACGTTTATTTGTCAGACAGCATGTGACACTAACTGTATTTGGATTAATGACTTCTTCATGTCATTTTTTCCCCTTGCAGAGTTATGGGTAAAGGAAATGAAATCAAAAATCTCCTATTTATCTGAAAGAAAAAAAAAGTCCAGTTTATTTATTATGTATAGGCCAAAGGGGAAAAGATTCACAGGATGAAATAGAAGAAATGCCACTGGTGCTGAAACCTAGTCACCTGAAACAATTCCCCCACTTAAATGCAGCTTAAAAAAAATTATGATAGTCTTTGTAATCTCTCTAACTAGCATGTCAGTGTCTACATGTGTGATGTGCACTTGCACATAATGCAGCCATTCTCCCTTTTTATTGCTGAAAATGCAGTTTCTTTTTATTAGACATTTTATCATTTTCTGTGTGGCACTTACCTAACAGAAGCTTTTTTTCAGAGGTACAATTTCTTTTTTTTCCTTACTGCATATCTATGAGAAAATGTCACCTTCAGAAGCCCTTGGTTATTCTGAGTTCTTTTCATTGTAGCAATTTTTGTTGTGTCTTTTTTTTCAGTTTGGTTTTTAGAAGTATTTGAAATAGAAGTCAGCCAGCTAACATACACTGTGAAAATGTAAATATGTGCTATATTGATGAGATGGACTTGGATTTTTTGTGAATTTTAAACAGAATTTTCAGCTTACAAAAGCAGAAGGCAGAAAATAAGTGATGACTGTCTCTTCTGACATGTTTCTTCATATGAAGACTCACTCTTGTTACTCTTCCACACTGATCTGGAGGGGAGAAAAAAGGAGGGGGAAAAAAGACCCATTTGAATATACAGCAACTTTCCATCACCTTGTCATTTTTTCTTTTGTGCTATCAAATCATAGAATCATAGAACAATTCAGGTTGGAAAAGACCCTTGGGATCATCGAGTCCAACCATTGACCCTACACTACAAGGTCACCCCTAAACCATATCACCCAACACCACATCTAAGCGACACCTAAACACGTCCAGGGATGGCGACTCAACCACCTCCCTAGGCAATCTATTCCAGTGTCCGACCCCTCTTTCCATGAGGAATTTCTTCCTAATGTCCAGCCTAAACCTGCCCTGTTGCAACTTGCAACCATTCCCCCTGGTTCTGTCCCTAATTACCTGTGAGAAGAGAACAGCACCAACCTCTCTACAATGTCCTTTCAAGTAATTGTAGAGCATGATGAGATCCCCCCTCAGCCTCCTCTTTGTCAAACTGAACAGACCCAGCTCCCTCAATCTCTCCTCATAAGGTCTGTTCTCCAGGCCCTTCACCAGCTTTGTTGCCCTCTTCTGCACTCGCTCCAACACCTCGATATCTCTCCTATACTGAGGTGCCCAAAACTGAGCACAATACGCAAGGTGCGGCCTCACCAGTGCTGAGAACAGAGGGATGACCGCCTCCCTTCTTCTGCTGGTCACAAAATTTCTAATACAAGCCAGGATGCCGTTGGCCTTCTTGGCCACCTGGGCACACTGCTGGCTCATATTCAGTCGACTGTCAATTAGAACACCCAGGTCCTTTTCCGCCGTACAGCCTTCCAGCCACCCTTCCCCAAGCTTGTAGCGTTGCATGGGGTTGCCGTGACCAAAACGCTGTGACCAAAATATTAGTCTTTGTCTGCTACTCTTAATAGAAGTGGCTGGTGAAACAAAAGTTGCAGGTTTAGGTAGTACACACAACTAAAGTTTTTGGTTTCATCTTCTATTTTGGTAGTTTGATTAGTGACCATTCCTGCCATTAACTGGGAAAATATCATCACCAGCCTTCCCAGCCATGGGCGTTAATGCCTCATCAGCTCAGGAACTTTTGGGAACAGTTTTTGCAGAGTGGAAAACCTGACCATTTCTTTAGAGCAGCTGCATTTTGGTGGATAGACTCTGAAGGCCTCTGTGGTCTTGACTGCTGAGTGAACGCTTGCCTAGTGTTGCGTAGAGGAAACTTTAACATCCCTTCTAGTTCTCTCAAATCTTGTGAAGTACACGGCTTCATCTCTTCTTGCCACAGTGAAATGAGAATAAAAAGTAATAAAAATTTCAGCTAGTTGGAATGGCGATACCACTTTGAACTAAGCTGATGGTGCTGTTTATAACATGTTGCATAAAGTTAAAAAACCGATGTGTATAGCAGGAACATGGGACAAAGTTGTATACATATATGTATATAAAATATATATATGTGTGTGTATATATATATATGTAAAAAGAAGGTACATATTTTGTAAAATAATGTGCAATTTTTTTTTTCCTCTTTCTTTAAAAAAACCCTAATAGAGAGAAGCTTGGCTGGACAACAAGCAGGAA
>NW_009732369.1:0-22855 GCF_000703405.1 Apaloderma vittatum | reverse complement strand
TAAGAGCATCAAGCCTAATTTTCCTCCAGACTCTGTCAGACTTGCTGGTAGGATTGTTTTTAAACTAGTAAGTGACATTCTTTTAGATTTATTCAGTGTAGCAGATTCAGATAAATACTTTTTCACTCTACATTTTTAATGTAATTAAGAGCCAGAAAACTGAAGCAACTGGGATTGCTGAACAAAATTGGACTGCAAATTGTGTTACAAGGTTACTGATTAATTTGCAGAAATGCTGAAAGAATCAAGAGATACTAAAATGGACATAATTAAGCTCAAGGGACCTGTTTATCGACTTTCTCTTCCTGTGACTATGTGGTAGTGTTCTTAAACTTAGTTCTGCCTAGAAAGAAAGCACAGAGGAACACTTGTTTTGGGGTTGTTGTTTTTTCTTGCTTTATTTTCTTTGATACTATTGAAGTTATTGGTACTTTTCCATTAACTTCACTGGGAACCTCATTCAGCATTATTTGCATGAGTGGTAAGGACAGAAACAGTTGATTGACCCTTTCCTTAGGAGGCACAATGCTACGTTTTCAACGTTGCATTTTCTTAATTTCAATCTTTTTTTTTTTTTCCTTTTTCTAAACTCAAAAGTTCTGGGTGTTTGACATTTCCACAGTTTGATTAATTTATGTGGACTGAGTTTTATGTTAGGTTAAGCAGCTTATGACTTTATTGGCTTGTAAATCAAGAAGGATTTGCCTGGTTTTTTGCTGACCCTGCCGTGATGCTGTTTGTCTTGAATAAAAATGTGTGCATTTGTTGTGGTCTGAGGTGATAAAATGTGCTTTAATATCTTAATTTATACATTGATGAGAGGAGTGTGTGCATGATTGTTTTTTAAAGGGCAAATATAGACCTAGCTATACTGTGCATTAATTATAGTCACATAAATCTGAGACTGCTAACTTCATAAATTGCTTTCAATTATAGCATGAAGGGCCAAAGTAAATTACTAAGGGTAAGCTGCCAAAGTAAAAAAAAAAGTTTAAAAAAATTAGTAAAAAGTATTATAACACCAAGAAAAACTTAGTATATTTATGATAATATACAGAAAGTATGGAATGATTAGATGTATGTTGATGCTTTTATCCATACCTAATTATTTTATAGGCATATCACATGGAATAATTAATCTTGTAGAGTGCTAATTATCTGCTTTTCTCTACAGCTTAGACAATCAGTATGCCTTTCTGAGAGACTCTACTCCTTTTCTGATCTTCAGTCAAGTAAGTATTTGCCAACTATATTACAAGAAATGCTTCCAAATTCTGCTTTGCAGAATGGCCATCTGATTCTCTTGCAGCTTGCCTTCTGAAGGTCTGCTCTGCAGAAAAACAGAATCAAAGACAAAACCTGCTAAAACCTCTGTGAGGAAGAACAGTTTTTTCAAAGATCAGGATAAAACCATGTCTGTCTTATTCAAGCAAAACCTCCACCTGATGTTTTGGCTTTAATCTGTGTACGTCTTGTCTGTTCAGTTTTTGTTTTACCTGATGTCTGCCCTATTACATACAGTGCCAATATTTTTATATAGCTATACAAAAATATGTATATTTCTACACTGAAGTTTCACATTTTCAATATTTATATGTTATTTAATAAAGCTCCAGAATAGCTTCCAGAAAAAGGAAAGAAATGTAAAATTTGCAAGGCATAGGTGTATTTCTTCTACATAACTTTTCAATGGAGGAAAAAAAAATACTTAATTGCACAAATGTTATATCTGTGATTTCACAAATTTCTACTGCTTGGGTAGGAAAGGATGATCATTACCATCTTTCAGCAGAGCTAATGCTGAAATAGAAAATACTTTTTCTTTCCAGATTTTTGCAGTAGCTTGAAGGTTAAAGACTTAGAAGGTACGGAGTGCAGCCTTAGTTCGCTCTTGCATCTTGCCTGAGGGAATTTTGTAGAGTAATGTGAAAATTTTGACTACTTCAACAGTTCTTTGGTGTTATTCGGAGCTTTGGCCATAAACCAGCTTGATCTGTTGATATAGTTGGGTAGAAATAAAACCTATGTAAATGTAAAGAAGTAAGATAATTAGCATTATGCTTTATTTCTGTGCATCCTGATATTTTGCTGCCTTCTCCCAAAATACAAGGGCAAAAGACCTTTGTAAGGCAGCAAATTAAAAAGGATAGAGGGAATGCATTTCAATAACTTAAAATATCGGGTTTTTTCTGCCATGGATATTCTCCAATGGTGTAACAAAGGTTCATGGGGAACTGGATGAGTATCTGAATTAAGAGCAGTGTTTCCAGATGCTTCAAATGAAATTAAAATGCTGAAGACTCCAAACTTCTAAGCTTCATGGCACTGCTGGAATCTAGGGAAAAAAATTCTTTACGGTTCTCTGTTGTGCCAATGGCTGGTTGCACAGTGACACAACACGAACGGGAGGGAAGGGAAGAATTTCCCATTAAAAAATAGATGTTGATCACTTGCACAGCAATTTTGTCTAGCGTAGGCAAAGATTTTTGTATAACTGATAATTACATACAAGATGAGGCTTCTCAGTACTCCTCAGGAGATGCTCTCAACTTGACTGGAGACAAGGTGAATAGTGTGAGAAGTTGTCTGGAGAGAACCTTGGTATTGAACAGGCCTGAGCTGCAATAAATAAATGATACAAAAGTCTGTAAAATGGTCAGAAGCTTCCACTAAAATTCTCATTCCGAAGGAAATGCTGATACAGCCTATGACACAGGATGGCTGTCCTCTCACTGATACAGGAAGAGCTGTTACATCGTACGATAGTTTAGAAGGAGGCAAATGAGATATCCACATCTACCATTTCATCTGTATTTAAGAGTTTTAATAACGATTCCCGTGTAATCTTCTTAACTCCAAAGCACAAAGTGGTCAGGATTCCTAGACATTAACCAAAGTTGATACTTTATGGAATTCAGTGCAAGTAGCTTATGATGCTTGTATAATCTCATGTAAAGGCTTTGGCTGACTCTTTCCTTTTGCTGTTTTCACAACTTTCTTACTAGAGGGAATAGACAGTCTTTATGGTTTTGCAGTTAGAGTAGTCTGAAAGAGTCGTTTAGGATGATGTGACAACTTGAAATATGGTTTTTTGCTGCCTCTGTATCCTCAGAAAGATACTGTTATTTCATAATGTTTTCCCCATTTACTGCACAATTTACAAATTGTGTTGGTAAAGATTTTCTTTCCTTTGGTACTTGGTACGCTTTATAGGAAAGTCAGAAAAGCATTTTCGTTAGAAACCTAAGTATATGGGGGAAAAAATTTAACTGGAGGGAAAATATGACAGATAGAATGCTAATTGTACTTTTATTTTTCCTTTCCCTTGGAAGTCCAAAATATTTTAAAGTTGTTGTCACTATGCTGTCTCAGTCTCCTTTACACTATTCCTTTCCAATGTTACATTTTATCATTGGGTGATTTTCAGTGTGGGTGACTAATATAAACTTAATAAAAGCATATGAAGATTTATACACATATCAAATAATTATCAGATAAAATATGCAATACATATATTAAAAAATCCTCAAACAAGTGAAGGCATCTAGCCCTTTTTATAAAGTACTATTCCCAGCACCATGGTTTCTTCAACCATTGTGTACCATGAAGCTGAGATTAAGTAGGAGGGGTGTCTGTGTGCATTGTTACTTTTGCTAGTTCTTGTTTATTATAAGGCAATTCCTTACTTATGTGGTTTTACAGGCTCGCTGTTATGATTGGAAATCAACTTTGCTTTCACTTACTAAGATTCAGTGTACAGAAAAGAGTTTGTGTGCTGTACAATGGGCAGACTTCTTGCGACTTAACTTGTATCAGTATGGGAGCTGCATAATTAAATCCCAATGCCTTCTTCAGAAGACTTTCCACAGTCCTTTTATAACATTTTCTCTCCCACCCCAGGGTTCTTACACAATTGAAGAAAGTTTTTTAAAAATGCAAAATGAAAACATTGATCAATTTAGTTTCACTTTGCTTTTGGCCTTGACTTCTTGATATGCTGTGCAAAACAGGTTTTGATCATTTCCCATTAATGATCCCATGGTAATTTTTGCTGGGATCATTAGCTCTGATGTCCTGGACAGATTCCAATGTGGATAATTGCATTCTGCTACCATCTCTGCCAATTTTTCTTGAAGTTCCAGTTAGATTTGGTATTCTTGTTCACATCTGTCCTAAACTGCAGTGTCCATTTATACTGTGCTGCTTACATGATTCCTCTTCTCCATTCTAGAAGTGTTTTATTTGATAATAGAGAAGCAAATCACACCTTCTTCTCCGTGTCAATATATTTTTCAAGTACATCAGGTAGCTCAGGATGAATGATGGTATGTCTTGAAAAATTCTATTTGAAGGAAAGTGTAATTTTAGTTTCAAAGGAAGATTACGGAAGAAATACAAGTGTATGTTTGGTTTTTTTAAACTTGAGTTTTTCAGTCATCTAAAAGTTTGCAACTGGTCTTAAACACACAGACCTCATAGATACACTTTTCTGCACCAGAGATTTCTACACATTGTGAAGAACACATGTCTGGATTTCCAGTTGTGTAGATTCATTCAGGCTTACAAGATCATTCTAAAATGTCCACACTGTTAATATGCACAGGAGTCGTGCCATAGGTAGCTATAAGAAGGCAAATACTTTGGTTAAATAGGCTTTATGCCAGATAAGGAGGAGCATATCTCAGCATACCTAGTTTGAACTGGTTTGAACTTTGTGAGGAGCTGAATCTGATTGCTCTGGGAGAGCATGTCTCTCCTTCCCTCACTGTAGTAGGGATGGAGCACCCTTAAGATTCCTCTGGAGTAATTGCTTGCTTGTCGTGTTGCAGAGTCACTCCAGGTGTGGCTTGTAGATGGCATTTCAGCAGCAATGACTGACTGTTGGAATGGGAGCAGATCTTAAAGTGTTATTTTATGCTGAAATGGAAACAATATACATCATTCTTGATGCTGTTTGAACTCTGTATGTAGCCTAGAGTACCTTTGGCATAATATGGACTGCTGGTATTGCATCATTTGGCTAAGCAGGGTGGCCCTCTGTGATTCCAGAGAAAATCTAAACAGAACCAAAGAGTTTGCAAATATGGAAACCCATACCAGACTAGAAGGAGACTAGAAATTGTAGCTGGAAGACCCCTGGATACTGGCCATTTTAGTAAGCCAGCATTTAGTGCCTGCCAGAAGTGGCTCACATGAGATTATTAAAGCAGCTCACTTGCATGAAATGGAAACTCAGTGATGGCCAATTTGCAACCAATGAAACGGCCAGTACCTGCAGGCAGAGGGATGGCAGGTAGGATAGAGCACAGAAGCCTAAGTATCATCTGCACTAGATGGCTGTTGAACCAAACCTAGTGACATCTGTTTTAATTACATCCTCTTTTTAAATGAGTGACTAAGAGTTAGCTTTAAAGAGAAACACAGATCTTGAATTGTCCTTCCAGAAGGCGAACAACCTTGGATCTAAAGTACAGAGAAGAACCTTGTTAAAAGGTTGTTTCTGTTCCCATTATAGATAAATGTTTAAAATAAAATAACAATTCACCCTTATGCAGAGGTGGAACTGATTCATAGTGCTTAATAATCCTCTTTGCCCTTTTTTTTATAGATGACACTTGAATCTTTTCACCTTTGCATTCTCCGTTTAGCCTTGTTAATTTTGTGCGAACTGGCAGGAAAACGAAAATGTGAAGCAGGTAATCAGGCACTGAACTTTCTAGGGCAGCTGAGTTTCACTTTCCATGTTATTAGTGACCTGATGAATGCATGATCACTTCATTAGAAAATAAGGCATTATGTTTCTTTCTACTTCAGGATTCTTATCCCTAAAGCACGAATAATGGTGCTTTAGTATTTAAGAAAGTGACATTTGCTTAATATTATTCTGTGTCCATTCCGTTTATCAGCTGTTGTGTATAAAAGTACCTGTGTCTAAAACACTTTCCCTTTTGATCTGCTAGCATGAAATGTTTCTGAAACATCTATAGAGAATACAGTATGAAAATATGCTCTGCTGCAAAGAGGAAGGTACTGCTGCATGAACTTTCAAGCACATATTGAATGTTACAAATTCAGGTGCCTTATTTTCATATGTAATGTCTTGCATCTGCTTAAACATCTGCTTTATCTATTGGTTTTTAATCTTTAACTCACCGTTGTATTCATATGATTTGATGTTAGCAACCTGATAAACTCTTCTGTGTGTTGATAGGGAGCTGTCAAAAAAATTACAAATGTAATTGTCCATCCTCTGTCAAAACTGCCCTCTGACAATATTAATACTGGGACAGGAAATGTCGAGACTGCATGGTTGCCATTGGATGCTTTCAAAATGCTGGCAAAAGAATCTGTTTATGACATAAAACACTTTTTTCCCTTCCCCTTAAGATATTGAACTGTTAAGTGAAGAAATGAAAGACGGCCTCAGGCATCTTGCACAGACATTGCAACTGTATTTGAAAACGGAGATCCAGGATGTGTCTCACTTGCCGCCTGCAATTGACTTTTTTCAGATCTTCACAAAAGTAAGTGTTAAAATGTAATTGCTTGACAACTCATAAATTATGCTTGCCTTGTGTTCTTGGTTTATTTTTGTGTAGGAGTTCAGTAGATATCTCCAGAATGTGATATATGACAAAATTAAATCAAACTATTAATTTTTTTATTTAGTCTGTATTTAAGTAGAAGTGAAGTATTGCTTTTATATAATAGTAACACTTCAAACTTAAAGGAGTAGCCAGAGATTATTTCTTCCTTTCACTTTTTAAGTTATCGTGTTATAGCTCTTGGGCAGGGAAAAAAACCCCCACCAAGTTCAAAAACAATTGAGTCAACATAAGTAATTTTTCCACAGTGATAAAGAGCATATAGCATCACTCTTCAGCCTAGAATTTTTCTGCAAAATGCAAGATCTTGTATTTGCAGGTATACCCCTGTCCAGTTTTGCCATTTAGTAGGATGTGTTAATGGGTGTTCATGACAGTACTGTATCCCACAAACTGCTTTCTCAGGGGCCATGTGGATCATCTTTCCTAAAAGGCTTCATGTCAAGTATTTGAAATTAATTTGCACAATATGGAAAACGTCTGTTATATTATTAACTAAATATTTTTGGCTTTTGCTGTACATACTTTGTTGCTTTCAATTCAGAAAGCTTAATTTGAACAATGCTAGCAGAAATACTTCATATTTAGACTCCTTATTGTTTTAACTTGATTTAAATTTTTTCATTTCTAATTGATTGATAAATTCTGTTGCAAGATTTAACCTAAGTCATGCATGTTTTAGTTGTTTTAATAAGCATTTTCTTACGAAGTTGAACTCTTAAATGTTTTTCTTTTGACATAAATAAAAGGAAGAACCTCTTAAAGAAATAAATATGAAATATATGCTTTTTATGTTTTTTTTAACAATCTTTTTGCGCAATTGTGGAATCGTTTTTTGCTATGGACAGAAGGAATAGAAATAATACAACCAACTGTGGAGTTTTCTGGATTATTTTTTATGAATGATTAGACTACTGTGATGTAAAGTTGCCATTTGCACTGAAAATCCACACAGGCTGAAATACACCCAGTCAAAAGGACCCTTATGTAAACACCTTATGTGCTATGCCATCTCCTCTTAAACTGTTTTACTGTCTTGTGTTGCCGTGCCAATTTGGCCTGAACTTTGTTAGATGCATTTCACATGAAATACGCATGCTGTGTTATCTGGTTTAGAGAATTTGTACAGCTGAAGAGAAAGCCGAGTATCAGATGATCACTGCCTAACCAGTTTGAACTGAGTCACAGCTTATAAGAAGTGCTTTACAAATGTCATTGCCTTCTATGTAATACTAATCTTAAAATGAATGCTGGCCATGGTGGCTTTACAGGGTCAGTGTGATGATCATTGGAGCATTGAGAAAGAAAATAGGGAAGCTTTTTGATTATTTCTTCATGTACACACATGCACAAGCATCTGCACACGTGCACCTCCTTTTACGTCCTGTGTTTTACCAAGGTGACGCAAATGGGCATCACAGGCAAGATGAAAGTCAAAACTTCCCAGCTCCATGTTCTGTGATCTGGAGAACTAGGAATGCTCTTGTTAATGATGATATTTGTCCCACTATTACTTTGCTATTGAAAAGATATATTTAACTCAGCATATTTCTTATAGTGACTGTGAATTTATCCCTACATTATTCAATGTACTGCAAAGTACCAAGTTTTTAAATTGTTGCTATTTATTTTTTTTTTTTTTGGTCTTCTGGAAATTCTTTCAGATTGTTAAAGTAGGTCTCATTTCCTTCTTTTGCTCATAGTACTGATCCTAGGAAAATGGAGAGCAAATGATATAGAGCTATCATGAGTATAAGTATTTCATATCATTAATAATAAAAATAATAGAAGGGACAGAAAAATCTGACTGAACAGGTGAGTTGGTTGAGACAAAGGAGCCGTCAGTAAAATGCACTCATGTGCTTTATAGGTAAGTAAAATTAATATCTCCTTTGGAGTTCTGTCAAACACAGTGTGTTTTGGAAAACTCAGTTGTCATTCTAATTTTCCATGTGGTAGTTTATTGCCTTTCCAATTTGGTTGTCAGATGAGTGTGTTATGATTTTGATATGTTCCCATCTCTAGTGAAATAGCAGCAGGCATCTTCTGCCACTCTCATAGAATGTTTTTGAAAGATAAGCTGAATGTCAATGGAAAAAATACTGGTTTTTTTTTTTTAATCATTAAGCTGAATAGGGATCCTTATTCCCAGCAGGTAAAATTTAAGGCTTTGACTGGAAAGTCTTTGATAAAAGACTTTTACAGTCTATTCTCTGTAGTGTAACTCTAAAAACGACCAGCTGTGATGACTTCTTTGTGTGGTCATAGAATAAAGAAATACTATGGATACATGACTTCAAGATCTAATCTTGTTTTCCCAACCTCTTCCAACATTCCTTTCAAGTTCAGTAGGTGCTTATTCTAACATTGAACTTTTTTGGATAAGTTCTTTCATTGCATGCCACAAAAAGATCCAGTCAAAGGTCACTTTTTATTCTGTTTGATGATGGGTTCTCAAGAAGGAAAACAAGCAGACAGCCAGACAAAAGAGAAAAACGGTCCTGCAGCGAGATGACTAAATTCCAGATAGTTCTTGGAAAATTTCCAACCTGATTCAGGTCAAAAGAGCTTCCGAGAAGATCTTTTAAACAGTCCTACATCTCTGCTGGCTACTGCTCTCATTTTGTGAGAATTATTTGTAGTTTTATTCACTTGCTTGTGGCACTCAGTGGGCAGAGTCCCCTTAAGTGCAAACTTGTGGAAACTTCCCAGCAGAAATCAAAGACAGTTTTTGTCATTTCTTTCCATAGGAATGGAATTTCAACCCAACGTATTTTTAGTTTGCAGAAGACTTGTGGAAAATATCACCTGTACTGGATAGGGAGGTGTTTCAGAATGGCAATGTACCCTCATTTTTGACAATGTTGCCCTCTCCTTTAATAGCTTTCTTTCGCATAAACTGTCCTTTGAGTTGGAGTTGGATTTTTTTCATTCTTGCTATCTGATCACACTTTGGAAGCTTCAGTTTATTTAACATGCCATTCATCAAGGTTGTGACTGTTTTTTAAATTCTGATCCTCAATATTAAACAGAATTATCTGCAGTTAATTACATGATAAGGCTTTAACTCCACTGAGACATTTTCTAATGTCAAGATAAATTTTTGACACCATGGTTTTATGGTTTAATGATGTTTCCATAACCTTGAGATAAAATCAGTCCTTGCTTTTTATTCTTCAGCTTTTACTTACATGTGTGAGGAGGTGGCCTGGAATCCTGTGAGACATTTAGTGGATGTGGGATAAAGAATAATTTTTTTTTTTTTTATATACATTTGTGGTTCTTTTTATAATAGCAGACAGAACAGTGTAAACTACTTTGGACACTGAGTGAAATCTATGCCTACCATGTTGACTGTTTAAAATGTGAGTGACTCCACTGACTGGAATCAGGCCTAAGATGACTCTTTCTTTTAGACCAAATACAGACTCGGTGTCTTGCATAGTATTGCAACTACTCATAAAATGTCAGAATCAACTTTTTGAGCATGTTTAAATTGTCTGAAAATTTTTTTCCTAAACAAGTAAGAAAAAGAAGACATTCCAATGCTAGATAAAATGATAGTCATTTTAACCATTTCCTAATTTCAGATGCTCACATTTATAAAAATAGTAAGATATATGCAACCTCTGTAAGGTAAAATACAGTGAACTGTAACATGACATACTTATAGAACAGTTTAGTAATCTTACGAAACAGAATTTTGTTGGAAAAGAAAGGGTTGATAAAGGGTGTTTTGATGAAACAATTGACGACTAACCATTGGAAAAGGATAGAACTGTAAGGGAGGAAGAAAGATGCTGAACTGAAGATTCTTGGAAACTTCATAGAACGGAGATGATAACTTACTCCTGAAATAGCAACATCTCTAATTTTTCTGTGCAAAATTTTACTTTCTGGACAGTATTTAATCTCTCTTACATTTCCAATGTTGCCACTTCTTTCTTATGATCAGATTCTATTTAGAAAGTTGCTATACGGCTTTCATTCAGTTCACTGGGGAGGTCACGCTCCTGTGTGTGTGTGAGCTGAACATGCTTCTCTGCAGGTGGTGTGCTGCCCACTGCCCTCCCCTCAGGTGCTGCCCTACTTGTTACTTTTTAGGTCAGTTTAGAATTGCCACATATCAATGACAGGGTAAAACCAGGTCTAAATAAGCACAGAGCATAGGATGAAAAAGAAAGTCAGTATTCATAAACATAGGAAACATAAGTGCATCTTTTATGTCAGACTAATTTTTTTTTTTTCTACCTCATTTTTTTGAGGCTGGTGAAGTTGAAATGCAAATGAAGAAGAGATACAAGTTTGCTGTGTGCTAGTCCCTGTGCACCCACAGGGAGCTTTAATCAAAATCTCATCTCTTTAAGCTGTTGGCACAATTGATTTTATTTTTAACTTCAGAAGTAAGGAGGCTGCTGTAAAGTGAGAGGTACATCTCTCAAGAGGCAAAGTGCCCTGATCTCTAAAATCCTTTACTTATTCCTCCTATGGAAATTTAGATATATTTTACTTATTCTAAGTTTCTAGTACATCTTATTCCATTCTTTGAAAGAATTTTTCTTCAGCATAAAGGTATATTAGTACCAATTAAAAAAAATCTTGTATATGTGCATTGGCTGAAGGGAACTGGGAGTTGAGCTTTTTCACTTAACTTTAAGTAAAGTCAGAATACTAAATTATGATAGTCTATTTGGATATTGTTTTAAGTGGAAGTTGAAGGAAATTGTCTCACTTCATGATATGTCTGATGGTCACACTGATCAATGGTATAGATAGAAATTAAAGGAAGGATATAAAAATTTTAATAAAATGGGGATAAATGTTGCATCAGTACTCTAGAATGAGGGTGATAAACAGTCTGAGAAGACCTTTCTCTCTCTCTCTCTCTCATATCAAATGAAAGTTGTGTCTTTACAGGAAGTTAGTTTCAGGTTTAGTTATTGCCCCATTGAATTATAATTTGGGAGATAATTTTTCATAGCAATTACCTTAACTTTTAGTCACAATAGTTACCTTCAACAGCAATACGATATTGTACCGTACCATGAAACCATGGCTTTAACCATTCTATCTGATTTTAAATTAGAGCAATAAGGTCACAACTGAAGTATTAACTTTTGCTAAAAAAGCTTGGTACAGTGAAAGTAAGACTGCAAGTCTTCAAGCTGAGCATATGGTATTATTTGGGTCCCATCATTTAGTTGTTGTCAACATCATCTGTTTTACAAACTGCCAGTAGGATAGAATTTCTGATAATTTGGTTGTATGTGGTAGGAAAGAAAGCTTTGTTCTTGGGTAGGGAAGAGAAAATACCATTTTTTAAGTAGATTAATTTAACCTTTATAGAAAGCATAAGCTTCTAGAAAAGTTACTGCCTTGAGCGAGGTAGAGGGGAGGGGGCAAGTTGTGAGTGGGAAAGAGGAATGTGTGTATACTTCTTGTTCAGCTGACCTGTTTTCTGTCGTGCTGAGCTGAAAGTAATAAGCAGGCTTAATATAAGACTTAAAAAGGCACTTATATTAAGTTTTATTAAAAGCAGTGAGAATAGAATCTGGAGAAACAAATGGCAGGCTAGTGTAGGCTATTTTGCAACTCTGACATTATTTTTTAATTTATTTGGTTTTTTCCTCCCTCTGGTTTAGGTCTAGAGTTATTATAGTGCTGTGCAGAACTGAAAAGGATCTTGGTGGCAAGGGATTAATTACCATCACTTTGCCTAATGCTGCTCAGAGCATATCCACAAAACACAGTCCTTAAAAAGCTAATGGTCTCTTACATGTGATATACATCAGTCTCTGTTTTGGCACCCTTATGGAAGTGAACTGGAAACAGTAATGATAAAAAGCTTTAGTGGTTGTAGCAATTGGAGAACATGCACAAAAATGTGGGGTGAGGGACCTTCTATGTTTAGGAAGAGCCATCATGAAACAAGGTCATGGAGATGTTTAGTAAAGATCTGAGTAGTAAATGAAAAACATATCCTCTATCAGCAATATTAAAAGCTTCTAATTGAGGAGGATAAGCCTGATAACAGCTTGTAATGCTGTTGGCAACAAACTGTTCTATCCTTGTCTTTAGGATGACCTGCAGTGGGGTAGCTTAGAGCATTTTTGCTTGTTTGTTTTGGCTGTGAGCAGAGCTAGAATTTTGTGTGGCAGGATTATTAATCAGCTCTGAGACTTAACATGTTTAATAGATGAAAAAGCTAATTTTTTTTTTTTTTTCCAGAATGGCAGTAGTTTGATAGTCTGTTGAAAAATACAATGGTCTTTGAATATAGGATGTGGAACCATGTGTTTTTGGGGTTACTGGTGACTTGCTGTTACTTCAGCTGCTTCAGAGCCTCTCTGGAACTGAGGGTAACTTTGTCCAAGGTATACTATAGAACTAAGTAGCTGTTAGTCTCAGTATCAACAGAAGGTGAGACAACTTGTGTCACGTGTAGGCATTTCAGCGAGTGTCAATTAAATGATAGCTACTTACATGAAATTTAGTCTACACTTTAGAAAACACATTTAAAGTGTGTTCTCTCCCTATTCCCGACTATACAAGCATATATTTGTTTTATTAGCACTGTAGTTGTGATGTTAGAATTTTTTTGGCATATCCTATTTCATTAAAACAATTCCTGTGTTTGTTGTGGAAGTAAGATGGAGGGAGAAACAACAGTCATACTGGGTCAGGACTGCAGGCTAGTTGATCCACTGTTCTGTATTTTAATGTGGGTGAGCAGCAGACACAAGGTGGTTGTAGTGCTGATATGCTGTCAGCTGGCTTGGGATCACTTAGCTTGTACCATAGCAACCTGAAGCTGACAAAGTCTAATTTTGACAGTTTCCTGGCATAGCAGTGGGTATAGCTATTCCGTAATAGCAGCTGGCAGTAGATACTGGGGAGCAAGGCACAAGAGCTCTACGATCAACAGGTGTAATGATTTGTCATAGTTTCCATGCTTGCGTCTCCCTGCACACCTGCCCTGGAAGTTCCCATGGCGCTGTCAGGTAGTTATGTGTTGATTGACTGTCAGAGTCAGATCCATGAATATTTCCTTTAGGAACTCCTCTAATTTGTCTTAGTGATTTTGTAAATTCCCCCCCTCCCCCATAACTACTCCTTTGTTCTTGATTGTGTAAATTTTTCATATCTAAAACTACCAATTAGTAGCATTTGATCTTACAGAACCTTTGAAACTTCCTGTGCTGATTGTGGGCTTTTTGAAATTTTAAACGTATCACTCAGATGCGTGCCTAATGTCATAGATACTGCAGATGATAGATTTGAACGTATCTCCCTTCTGAATTTAAAGTAATTGTGGACTGTTATTAAGGCTTTTATAATCACTTTTGGAAATTTGGGGCTATTTTTCTAGTTTAAAATAGAAAAACTGCAGGATTAGAGCTCCCTTCCATCTTTCATTCCACAAGAACGTTTTTCAGTCTGTCAACAAACTTGTGCGTTGCCTGTAGTCACAAGTATAAAATTCATCTTCCATTACCACTGAAGCCAAGGTTTCACTCAACTTTCAGAGGAAACTGGATCAGACACCCATTCATTGATGGATTTTTCTATAGGTATCTCAAGATCATTGAAGTCAGAATGGTCTACACTCATCATATAAATAGGATGTGGTCATGAGTTGCTACAAGTATAGGTGGAAATGGTGAAGCATCAGCCTGCTGGTTTGTCAATGTTCATTCAATGTTGTGGGTAAAAAATACTTTACCTGTTTCAGCCTCTAGCCTGGGAAGTTAGTGAAGAAGGGAGGGAAGTGCACAAATTTTTTGCTGGCTTGAACATTAATTTCCTCTGCTATGCAGACATAATGTAGACTAAATAATGCTGATATGTTTCTTATTGTGTAGTCTTTTCAGCCTTATTAAATAAGCTTGCACTCAAATGAAAAAATCTGTATTTAAAACAGCAACTTGGACTGTGCGCATTTGTGCTGTATAATCTTTTGAAGAGTCATGTTTGCTTTTGTACTTTAGAGTACGAGGTAAAATTTCATAAGCTAACTGATAATGAGAAACACTTGTAACAGCATAGAATCACTTACTTTGATTTTAAACTTCCAACTTTTTCAAGTTATGTAGGTTTTTTTAACTTGAGACAATATCCGTCATTCTGGTGATAGTTTAAATAGCATGAATATGATATGAGGATCTCTCTACATGAGAGATTTCATATCTCTAGATTTTTTTTAATTAATGCTGCATGTATTGGCTGTATTTTCTTGTGTATTAAACAGTGAAGTGTGTCTGTAGTTTTTATAAAAAGTTATATATTGGCTGAAGAAGCAGCTTGTCTTCAGAATACAATGATAGTGTTAGAATTTTTGTGGCAGATTTGAACAGATGACAGGTATAAGACTCACAGCGTTGGCTGTCTTAATTATACAGCATCATTATGTTTCTTGTTTCTTAGCAATTTTTTTCATTAACTTTTCAGACATGTCAAACAGTCAGCTAGTAATTTTTGATCTAAGTTCCAGTTCATTTGTCTGAAAAGCCACAGTTGTGAAAGAAAACAAGCTCCAGAAGTAAAACTTGGTGCAGCACTTCACCAGCTTGCCCCCATTCTGTCAGTTTTCCGGCAATGACACTCAAGACCAAAATTGGTACCATTACCTGGATGATGTAACTAGGCTGACTCCAGAGCTGACCGATGGCAGGAATGACCAAGAGGAGAACTCAACTTGTTGTCTTCATATCCTTGTACCTGTTAAAACAGTTATAAGTGTATTTAGCTATCTCCTGTAAAAGAAATATACTTGAGATGAATTAACAGTGGCTGCTGGGAATTACAGCAAGATTTGTACCATCATCTTCAGCATACATGAACCACAAGGTATAAAAAATAGAAGTAATTTGGGGCAATTGTGTTAACTGTAATTTTGAAATAACGTATTTTCCTAGTTAACTCTATCTTTACACAGTTCTAAAAGACTTTTTGTCTTATTGAAGACATTAATGGATGTTCATCCTATCTTTGATCTGTTTTAGCTCTCCTTGTAATATCTTTTCATGGCACAAAACTAGAGAATAGAACCTGGAAACAAAAATATTCTGTAACAGCAAGATCTTTTACAACGTTAAGGGTTCTTATTTGCAATACTTGCATCTTCTTGGAAACAGCTGAAACTGAGTAGATTTGCTGATGTTGCACAATAGCCCCTGCTGCCGCTGATGGTATCAGTAGGTAATGAATCATAGTGCATGTTCTTGTGTCAGAAAGACAAAAGCAAATCTGTATGCGTGTACAAGACTAGAGAGATAACATATCTCTGTTGCCACATAAATGGTGTAAACCTAGAGAAAGCCTGCCACGTAGACAGAGATGTGTCTGGTAGCTTGTGTATTCTGGAAGAAACTGTAACCCATTGCTATAGCTCTGCTGGGGGAGTCAGTTGAAGGAGCTGGGATAGTCTAGAGCTGTGAACAGCATGTTTTGAGCAAGAGACTTTTTTTGACCATGAAGCAGCCTACTGTTTGGGAGAAAAGTAAGCATATGTACATCTGCTTTCCAAGCGTGTTACTGCCAGGTGTATTTCTTCAAAACTCTTTATCTGCTAATCAAGGAATTGCACCACAAACAACAAAATGAATACAAATTATTCTGGCAAATGTGCTCATGGTGGGACCTGGGAGTCCTAGTGGACAGCAGGTTGACCACGAGCCAGCATGTGCCCTTGTGGCCAAGAAGGCCAATGGCATCCTGGGGTGTGTTAGAAGGGGAGTAGCTAGTAGGTCGAGAGGGGTCCTCCTGCCCCTCTACTCTGTCCTGGTGAGGCCACATCTGGAATATTGTGTCCAGTTCTGGGCCCCTCAGCTCAAGAGAGACAGGGAACTGCTTGAGAAAGTCCAGCGCAGAGCCACAAAGGTGATGAAGGGAGTGGAACATCTGCCTTATGAGGAAAGGCTGAAGGAGCTGGATCTCTTTAGTTTGGAGAAGAGGAGGCTAGGGGGTGATCTCATAAATCTTTATAAATACATCAAAGGGGAGTGTCAGGAGGACGGAGCCAGGCTCTTTTCAGTGATGTCCAATGACAGGACAAGGGGCAATGGGAACAAGCTGGAACGCAAGAGGTTCCACAAAAATATTAGGAAAAACTTTTTCACTGTGAGGGTGACAGAGCACTGGAACAGGCTGCCCAGGGAGGTTGTTGGAGTCTTCTTCTCTGGAGACATTCAAAACCCACCTGGATGCGTTCCTGTGTGACCTACTGTAGGTGATCCTGCTTTGGTAGGGGGGCTGGACTAGATGATCTTTTGAGGTCCCTTCCAACCCCTAATATTCTGTGATTCTATGATATAAAAAAAAAACCACAATGAATGCAGTTGAATAGGTCCACAGTTGTGTGTTTTCCACTGATTCATTTTGCTACTATCTAAATGTTGTACATTACTAAGAAATGAAATTGCAAATTCAATTTTCTGGTAACTCCGTTTCTAGATGAGATGGGTGAGGGAAATGTGGAGTCTCTTGAGAAAGACACAGAAAGAGCCCAGTTATTAGAGGAGAACATTGTTTTCCAGTTAACTCTGCGACAATGTTTGAGCCCTGCTTTTTCCCGACAGAGCATCTCTTGATTGTTTGGTATGAGAATACAGATATTTATAGAAATTTTAGTGAATGTGCCCAAGTGTGAGAAATGGAGCTGATGAGGAAAGAATGGGGTGGTGGGTTTCCTACTCGTTTGTGTAGTTGATAGTATTCTATATTAGTTATTTTACTAGCCTTAATCTGTATACATGAGGGGAAGTGAGAAGTTATGAATATATGAAGAAACGGACTCGAGGGTACTGGTAGATGAGAAGCTCAACATGAGCCGTCAGTGCGTGCTTGCAGCCCAGAAAGCCAGTTATGTCCTGGGCTGCATCAAGAGGTGCATGACCAGCAGGTCGAGGGAGGTGATTCTCCCCCTCTACTCAACTCTAGTGAGACCCCACCTGGAGTACTACATCCAGTTCTGGAGCCCAGAGCACAAGAAAGATATGGACGTGTTGGAGTGTGTCCAGGGAAGGGCCACGCAGATGATCAGAGGGCTCAAGCACCTCTCCTGTGAAGACAGACTGAGAGAGTTGGGGTTGTTCAGTCTGCAGAAAAGAAGGCTCCGAGGAGACCTTATTGTGGCCTTCCAGCGTCTCAAGGAGGCCTGCAAGAAAGCTGGTGAGGGGCTTTTTAGGATGTTGGATAGTGATAGGACTAGGGAGAATGGATTAAAACTAGAGATGCATCGGTTCAGATTGGACGTTAGGAAGAAGTTCTTCACCAGGAGGGTGGTGAGACAGTGGCACAGGTTGCCCAGAGAGGTGGTGGAAGCCCCATCCCTCGAAGTTTTTAAGGCCAGGCTGGATGGGGCTCTGAGCAGCCTGATCTAGTGGGGGATGTTCCTGCCCATGGCAAGGGAGTTGGAATTAGAGGATCTTTAAGATCCCTTCCAACCCTGACAATTCTATGATTCTGTGTCATAATATGCATTTATTTAGTCTGTCTTGCTGGTACACGCTTGATTGGAGCTTTATTGTTGGTGTGCAGTTGGAGGAGGATTTTCCTGGACTATGTTTTTGCTGGGGTGGAGACGAGAGATGGTGCAGAAAGCATAAATAAAATGAAGCTTGTTGCAGTGAGCTTTTGTTGGATCAAACAAGCATGTAATAACAATAATTTGTATTTATCTACACTGCCTTCTCCTGAACTGTTTAACTCCATAGTTCAGTTTTCTGAGGCGTGAAGATAGAAGTGTGTCACACTCTGTGTTTCTGTGGCAATTTGTTATTTAGTTCAACTAGGATTAAATGGGGAATGCTCAATTGTCTAATGATAATTTTGTAATTAGTATTGTTAGTGGTTAGGAATCTCCTAGGATCTCATTTAATGATTTATTTTCATGTAGTAATATGAAATAAGGTGCGTAGCTGCAGTTTGTCAAGTTTTCTCCTGGTGTCTATTCTTGTCAGTGGGTATTTGTTGTATATCTCCAGCCATTTCTGTGGGGAGACAATAATGTCTTAGTTCTTTATGGCACAAAAAGGAGCAACTCTTTTAGACGAATACAATGTTCTTCATCCACCTCAACCTGTCATTACAGTGCTACTAACAGAAATACTCCTTGCTCAGCAAATGAGAAGCCCTGAGTATATGAATGCTCTTGCCACTCTTTAGAATCAAAATTGCACAAAGAATTTGGAAGATGTTTGAGAGGGAGGGCTGGTGGCTATTAAATGACATTGATTAAATTAATGTAAAAATAAATAGAGGAATTTAGAATAATGAGCCACAGCAGCTTTGTTTCCATGTTCCAAGTAAAGCTGAGTTCTCAGGAAAAAAGTTACAGTAAAAGATCTGACTGCAAGATCCTAGTCTTTTTAAAACTGTAATTAGCTTTTTTTTAAATAGTCAGCTTTGGCCTTTTCCCAGTAATGGTGATTTTGTAATTAAGTCTAAATGAAATGAAAACTGGCATATTTTTACATCTAGAATTCCTGAACTATTTTTTTTTAAAGTGAAAAGATAATTTACATCTACCATTCTGGCTCAGATTGCTGATTAGCTTGCAGTTACTCTCTCTGAATTTTGAGAGGTAGGTGCGATTTCTGCAACTTCTGTTTTTGCCTGTGTGTTCAAAAATGTTACTCTAGGAAGACTGTTCTGGGCAATAGCTGTACAGGCTTTGTAGCGGTACAGGCTTTTTCCTCTTCAGAATTGAGCATAGCCTTTTCTTAACAAAAGGCAAGCAACAGAGTTGGCTACCACCAATGGTAAAGCACTATGAGCATTTTCAGGAGTTCTCCAAATTGCATAAAGTAGGGTTCAGAATTCAACCTCCCTTAGGTGGACTCTCAAGTCTCATGTGCTCGGGGCATGCTGTTCTACCATTTGCTCCATGCTTCATCACTGAGGCTTCTGCATTTACAGTGTAATATTAATCTTCTCATACCCCTCGTGCTAGATACAGACATTGTTATGGAATTCACTGACACTCCTGCATGGGGTCCTGAGGACCTGTCCTACTGAAAGGCACAGCTAGCTGCATCTGGGCTCCAGGGACCCTCCTCTGCTGTGTGCTCCCAAGCGCTGAGGTACAAGCCTGTCTTGGGACCGTGTGCCCAGGCACATATGTGCTGCTTGACTTGGGTATCCAATCCCACCACGAGGCCTGATGTTGAACCTTGGGTATTGAGATTCTGGTGGCTTGACAGTCAATCATCAGGAGTCCTATCACTGATTTCATAGGATCAGGGACGAGGTGCGAATGTAGTTGGTGCTGCTTAGGAACAAATGGGGAATTTTTTTTCCATGCTGGTTTGTTGCTAGAAGCTGCCTGCATCCTTTCATATGTCATTCTGTCTTGGTAAGTCAGTCTACCTCCAAGTATCTGCTTTAGCTCTTCTGTCTTCTGGGAGATGTTCTGTTTAAATTATGTTCAGCACAATGCAAGTACATTCAGTGTGAGGTGTACCCCATGGAATAATTGTGAATGCTAGCAGCATTGTGCATACTGTTTTGCTGTAGGTTAGGATGAATTAATTACTGCTCTTATTATAATGTCACTATTTAATCTTACACCCCAGTCTTATGCTATTAAAAGCTTTCAATAATCCTTTTTTCACATGTGTAACTGGAAAGTGCTGTTAAGCAAGAGAAAGGTAAGTGAAATCAGGATGACTGGGGTTTTTACTTGGTGTAGGATGCATTTTCTAGGTAAAATGAAACTAGAATCTTACTGAACACACAAGGCTTCTGTACATGTGGGATATATGGAAGAGTATAAATGAATCAGTGAGATTTGAATCCCTATGAGAAGATCTTTATAGCTGTCATGAAGCTTGATCTTATGCCAGAACACTCTGAAATTGCTTTGAAAATGTTATTGGTGTGTTTGTTATAAGCTAAGGCACTCAGCATCTTACAGAAGTGCTAGCGTACTTTGAAAGTTAGAATGAAAACTACTTTAGAAGTATCTCCCACAAAAACACTCTTGCTCTCTGATGCTTCCATATGGCTGTGACAAATGCTTATGCTTTCTTTTTCTCCCCCTCTCGGACTGGGAGGTAATATGTAATTAAAATATAGAAAGATGCACTGGAAAACAAATTGTGTCGTTACTTGCAGAATACCACAGGATTTCCTAGCTATGGGTATATTTTTTTTTTTGTAGAAAAGCAAGACATGCTTGGAAATGGAAAAGGCTGCTTTTATACTCTCTTGAGACATCTGTCCTTGATTAGCTCTTTGAATCAGTGATGTTATGTCGTTTGTGTCTTGTTGCTAGGGAAGCTCTACTTGGTAGCTTCTTTTCAGAAAGAAAAAGCAACAGAAGAAAATGTGCTCATTTACTGCTTCATTCTGAGGTTGAAACATTGCTCAGATTAACTCTTATGCAGTTGATTTTTTTTTTTTTGAGTACTTTATGGTTCTGTGACTGAATAACTGGGAAAGAAGTCTGAAGACATGTAAAATCGTAAAGAATAGAAAATAAACTTTAAAAAAGTTGAACTAAGGTTCATCCATTTATAACTACCCTATGGTATTACAGACACCCTGTACACAGAATTTGGTTATGCAGTTATTTGTATTAATGGACTTGACGTGTGAAAAAATATTTCAGATGTATTTCTAGTAGTTGTTAAGTTAAAAGAAGCGATTACCTGTTATGTGTCTAATGTGAGACAAACTCCCTGCCTGATACCTCATATTTTAAGCTTCAGCAGTTGTTGCCAACAGCCTAACTGCCTAAGCTAAATAGCTTTTGGATCACACAAAATTACTTCAAATAAAATGCTTGTAATAAATGAGTGCTTTTGGAAATTTTTGGGATTCACTTGAATATAAGGACCAGGAGGTGCCTAAGCTGAAAAGATTATTGGAATTAAATAGGAAATGTTTGGGGTTTTTTTTTTGTTTATTTCCAGGCAAATGGAGAGTTGAAATTTTAATAGGTCAATGGCAGTGAAAAAAATAAATAAGCTTTTAAAAGTAATTTTTATAGCTTTCCAGTGGTGCTGTCTTATACACACGTAGAGTCAAAACTAGGAAGATGATACTAATATTCTTTGAGTGGTGAGTTTTTTATGGAAGAATTCCCAAGGACTTTAAATTGATGGATTTTTTTTCATCTGAAATGCACTATCTTCACAGAAGAGAAAGAAGGCCATTATGATACTTGAAACTTCATAAACATCTTTAGTGTTGCTGTTCTTACAGGAAAGATCCGTCTCTCTCTTTGGTTCTAAATGACTTTCTCATGGGTGTGTCTGAATGAGCCCGGTCATACCACACTTACACAGAAATGCGTCCTGTGGGATTTGCTGGCTGCAGGAAAGCGTTGTTCCAAGCAGAACAGATCTGTAGGCAGGAGTGTCTCCTATGTCCTAGAAAGGGTTGAAAAGAGCAGAAGTGGCAATCCAAAGGTTATTTGAGCATACTTAAAAAAGAGAGCTTTTTATATGTTTCAATTGGGAAATGTCATCTTTATTTGTTGTTCTTGTAGTGTTGCTAGATTACCTGAAAATCCATCAAGTAAACAACATTAGTATCATTTGTAACTGCTTTCCTCTCTTTGGGTCAATGCTACCCTGTGTATGTCAAGAAACAAGTACATGGAGGTAAAACAAGATACAAAAAATGATAAATCTATCTTTAGCATGGTTTGGTATCAGCTAACTGCTTTTGTTGAAGACAATGTTAACAGCTAAGCCAGATAGGACATGATGTAGAAATTCTCAGCAAAATCCCTCATGAATTTTATGGGTGCGGTGGGAGTTATTTCTGCACAGAAGTGACATCAGATTTAATGGGTCTCTTTTATCATATAAAATATATCATTGACTTTCAGTGGAAGCTGAGCTGGAAAACTGGAAATTTTGATCATGCATGAGAGATCTAGGATTGAATCATTCAAGTTTTTATCCCTTTTGGTGTATTTCTCTGAAATTTACTTCTCTTAGCATTAGACAACAGTGAAGAAAAATCTCATATGAAATTATCATAACTGGTATTTTGAGGATCAGCACGGCCAAGTCAGATTTGGCGATGCACTCTCTGAGCCCTTCTCAATAACCAATGGTGTGAAACAAGGTTGCATTCTCACACCCATTCTATTCACAATCTTCTTCAGCATGATGCTCCAAAGGGCCACGGCAGAGACCTCAATGAAGATAATGGCATTTACATCCATTATCGAACCGATGGTAACCTCTTCAACCTAAGGCAACCAAAGGCCCACGCTAAGACCCTAAATCACCTTG